>NW_012123820.1:357111-388017 GCF_000951035.1 Colobus angolensis palliatus
TGGATTGTTTGTAACACAAAGGATGAATGTTTGAGGGGGTAGCTATCCAATTTTCCATGATGTCATTATTACACATTGCATGCCTGTGCCAAAATATTTCATGAACCCCATAAATATATATGCCTACTATATACCCACAAAATTTTTTTTGAAAAGGCAAGTTTGACCCTCTCCTGCTGGTTTGCTCTCACTTTCTCTTGCCTTTCTGCCTTCTGGTATGGGATGGTGCAGCAGAAAGATCATCACCATATACCAGTGCCATGCTCTTGGATTTCCCAGACTCTAGGACAATAAGCCAAATAAATTTCTGTTCATTAGAAACTATCCAGTCTGTGATATTCTGTTAGAGCAACATACAATGCGTTAAGACGCTTGCTGATCATATTGTTTATGAAAGCCTCAGAAAAACATCTAAACCCCTTAGCAAAATATAGAAGACATTTCATTGCTAGTTGTAGGAAATAATAGCTACACTTTATCAGTGCTTACTGCATGCCATTGTGCTAAAGCTCTAAAAACACAATTTATTGTTTATTTTCAAAAAATCTGTGAGAAAGAGGGTGGAATCATTATCCCCATTTTCAACATGATGAAATAGAGAATCTGAGAAATTAAATAATTGCTTAAAGTCACAAGCTACTAAGTATCAGATGTGAGGTTCACTCAAATCTCCTGTCTCCCAGGCCCACGCTCTTAATCACAGTGCTGGACGACCTCCCTTGTTGCTCCAGGTCCATCACTTGCCAGTACTCTCCATTTTAGCCATGGCAACTCCTTTGGAAGATCCCAACATGCTTATCCAGGCTGCCACCCAGAATGTCTTTTCTTACTTATACTCTTGTAGAAAACACTGACTCCTCTCAAGCACTTTATAAGGAATGGTTTCTAAATCTGCTCCGAAAGCAATTTCTAAGAACTTTCTAAAATGCCACAAGCAGTAACAGGCCTTGGTGTCATTTCATAGCCTCCGGATATATATGATATTCGGGGGCAGCTCTTACTTGGCACAAATAGAGACAGAACATTTCTTAAAGGAGCCCCATTAATTTATATGTATAACTCGTAAAGTAGGTAATAATTTTGGCCAATAGCTTTGGCAGATGATAACAGCACAGGCAAACAGCCTTCAAAAATGAACACATATACATTTATACACTTACAAAAGTAAATGTGAACTAATTTGGGGGGTACTATATGCAAGCAAAAGAACATTATCTTTGGAGTCAGACCCACTTGGATTTAAAATTTTCTACCACTTACCATATATGTATTCTAGGGTGTGATACTTAGCCCTCTAAGCCTCAGTTTTTCCATTTTTAAAATAGGAGTGAAATGACTACATCATAGGGCTTTGCGAGCATTAAATGAGAAAATGCTTATAAAGATCCCAACGTGGCTCCTGGAAGAGAAATATTTTAGTTGCTTTCCAAACCTCATTTCTCCCCTTTCCTCAGTGCTGCAACTCAAAAACGCCAGCATCAACTATACTACAGACTCTTTAATGAGATCTCATGGGACAACCAAAATATGTCATGTCTACTATTTTACTGTACCCTGAAAAAAATCTAGACTGCCACATTTAGTGACTGGAGATGGCAGGAAGTTGAAGGGTTCATTCAAAAAGACCTGGTAGATCTTTTGTATGAAAAGCTGTCAAATATCACGACATCTCCTACTTATGATCAATTTATATCTGCATTACCACAACGGAAGAACCCTCTGCTTCACAGAAGCATTGAAGATAACCCAGACACTCTTAGAGAAACATTGGTGGGTGACCCTACGCCACTCATTAAGCACTCTTCTGCACAAAGCCTGTGGTGGACATCACACAGGCAGTTAATAGAGCTTTTCTCCATGAACTTGAAGTATGTAATTAAATGAGAGAGAGGAGAGAGAAACAGAGAGAGAGAGAGAAAGAAAGAGAGAGAGAGAGAGAGAGAAAGAGAGAGAGAGAGAGAAGCAGTCTCCCCAGCTTTGTCTTCGAACTTGAAAGTATTCTGGGTGGTAACAACCAGCAGGACTTCTGGCAGAAGTGGTGGAATCTTTGGGAGTTCGGAAGCACCAAATTGAGACTAGTATGTATGACTGTGTGGCAGCTGCAAACCCCACACAATGAGCATGTTGGCAAGTCATGCAGAAAATGGAGCCAGGAATAATACTGAGCAGCAGCAGAGCCTCTAAACCTGACCATTCCTCCACATATTTTAAACATATGTTTAGGCCGGCAGGGGTCACAGGGACAGCTGAAAAGCCCCTTCCGAAGCTGTCAGAGACAACATTGGTAAAAACCTCTTGATGCCTGAAAGTGCCAATAAGGGTGTTTTCCTCTCATGTGAGCATGAAATGTGCCTGAGAGAATGCAGCATATAGACCCAGAGGGTGCAAGAAACGCAACCAAGAGACCAGGATATTTCCCTTGGGCCAGGCCGCCAGTCCGACTCCTGCTACAGCCACAGAAGCCGAGAACTAGGCTGTCCCATTTCCCCACAAGTCCCTTAGGGAAACACAGAACTGTAGCTGGAACACCTCAGCTTCCAAGCTCTAAACAAAACACCAGGCCATTTGTCTTACATAGCATATCTCAATAAACATGATTTAGAATGCATAATTTGGTATTTCTAAACTATATAACCAAATAAATTCCTGTTACTGGCAAAAGAGCAGGAGCACCACAGGAGTAACTGCATAGAGAGTTTATCATAATTGTGTCTCTGCAAGTTTACTGAATGATCACTTTCCTCATTTGCCCCTTTCTTTTGTTAAAATATTTTGCAAAATAATAATACACCATTGTTCTGGCCCTATTAATATAATAATTGTACAATCTTACCTTAAAAAGAAACTTGGCCAAAAACAAATGAAAGCACTTAAAAAATAAAGCAATCTTTTTTTCTTTTTTTTTTTTTGAGATGAGTGCTCACTCTGTCACACAGGCTGGAGTGCAATGGTGTGATCTTGGCTCACTGCAACCTCCACCTCCTGGGCTCAAGCGATTCTCCTGTCTCAGCCTCCTGAGTAGCTGGGATTACAGGTACCCACCACCACACCCCAGCTAATTTTTGTATTTTTAGTAGAGACAGGGTTTTACCATGTTGGTCAGGCTGATCTCAAACTCCTGACCTCAGGTGATCCACTTGCCTCAGCCTCCCAAAGTGTTGGGATTACAAGCATGAGCCACCGCGTCTGATCCATTCCTTCTAAATAATTTAAAGTGAAATGGATATGTCATAAAAATTCACAGCTACAAATGTCACCAAGTCAGTACCCATATCTCTGAATGAAAGATCCAGTGTCACATTTCAACAAACTAGCACAGAATAATATTGCAAAGACAGATTTTGAAATCCAAAAATCTGATATGCTGACTTCATAATGAAAAGTTCCTTCTTAGAGTACTTATAAGTAACCATAAATTCAGCTATTATAGAAATCACTGGAAACCCAAGCCTCTTGCCTCTTGCCAATCACAATATCATTGCCCTATTTAATATCATATGGGTGACACCCAAAATTTAGTCTCTCAAGCCAAAGGGAGGGCAATTATTCTTAGAATCCAGTAAAGTGATTTTGAAAAGCTAAGAGAAACTTCCCTGGGGAGACACAGACATGAGATTAAAGTCAAACCCACACAAGGAAGTTAACAAGATCTCACAAGTCAGAGCATAAAAAGTTTCCTACAGATGGATATGTTACCTTGCAGGACTGTAGTAATCATTTCACTATGTACATTATTTGCTATGTATATCAAAACATCATGTTGTATATCTTAAATATATGTATACAATAAAAAAAAAAAAAGTTGGCCAGGCATGGTGGTTCATGCCTGTAATCCCAGCACTTTGCAAGGCCAAGGCAGGTGGATCACTTGAGGTCAGGAGTTCAAGACCAGACTGGCCAACATGGTGAAACCCCGTCTCAAAAATTAACCAGGTGTGGTGGTAGGTGCCTGTAATCCCAGCTACTTGGGAGGCTGAGGCATGAGAATCACTTGAACCCGGGAGGCGGAGGTTGCAGTGAGCTGAGATCGCACCACTGCACTCCAGCCTGGATGACAAGCAAAACTCAGTCTCAAAAAAAAAAAAAAAAACAGTTTCCGACAGTGCAGTACTATGGTTCTATCAATAGCACCTCAAGAATAAAAGGTGAGTGTAATGATTGGTCCTGAAATAAGCTTGAAAATGTAAGAATGTATACCCAAAGAACAAGGATACCAAATGTACATTTATTTCACCAGAACTTTTTTAAAAAGAGTGGAGGTTTCCAGTCTGAATCACCTCTTGGGTTACTAAATTGCATAAATTTATCAAACACATTTTCAATTATTGTGCTATATTTACCTCTTTCAAATTTAAAAAAGTATTCCTATTCCTCACATTCTAAAATATAATAACTAAATATATTATCCTTTCCAGTGCTTTTATTGATTGATTTTTTTTCATTTTAACATTCTTCTGTGAGTCTTTCAAAACTGAAAAAAAAAAAAAAAAAAAAAAGGCATACCCTAGTGCTTAAAGCTAAACTATCTGGGTTCCAGTCCCAACTCTGGCACTACTGATTAGATGGAGTCCTTGAGCAGGTAACTTTACCTCTCTGTACTTCAAACCCCTTACATTTAAAATAGGGTCATAATAACAGCTTTTAGTATTGTTGTGAGGACTTTAAACAGGTTGAAACAGGCAGAACTTCAGGAACAGCACCCAGTACATCATTACATTCACTATGCTGTGATCATTATGAATGTCGATCTTTTACATCTGGTCTTAAAATGGTTAGTATTTTCTGGAGAATGAATCTCTTCTACTTGTTCATTTTACCTATTATTACCATGTTTAGCCTGGCTAGATCTCAAAAAAAATTTAGTTTCAACAGATCATTTGGAGGCCAAATGTATAAAGAGTTAACTCAATTAGGAGAACCTGCTCCAACCAGACAAAAGATAAGCAAAGGGAAGGATGAACATGTGCTATCATGGCTGGGCTGCTTGAAGAGAAGAGCCAAACGAGTCTGAACAGAAATATTAGCAGACAAGACAGCTCTATTTTCTGATATTATTCCAAATAAACAATGGAAATTTTTTTTTCCTTTGAAGAATCCAAGAATGGCTTAGAAAATTGTCACATTTCATCATATTACAGTATTTGTTACTAAGCAAAATATTTTCTAGTGATGAATAACACTAGAAGTTAACAGAGAAGCTGTCTCCTCAGAACTACAAAATTTTTCTTTCTTATAATTCACAAATGTTTCAATAATTTTTTTTTTTTTTTTTTAAACTCTTGGATTTACTCTCCTGTAGAGAATAGCACGTTTTCTCCATGTCTCATCAGGATGGTGGGAACAGCAGCCACTGGAAATTCTGCCCACAAATATTCATAAACATACCATCCTGATATAGATATACCCTTCACAGTTGTCAAAGCACCTTCACTTACATTATCTCATGTAATCTTCACAATGATGAAACAGGAGGGGGGAGGTATATTTTTCCAATAAAAGAGAAACTGAAGCCCAGATAGATGGTTTCTCTGGTTTCTGATGCAATTGCTTCCTCTACCGATGTGTTCCCAAGACAGACCATGAACCTTACTTCCAGGCAGCACCCATGATCACTACACAAACTGCAGTGTTATTACTATCCCCTACCTGTGATCTATCTCCCTATTTCATCTCAGTGACAAAACTTCCTGGCCTATGTAGCTCGTTAAATCTTAACCCAATGCCAGAGTTCCCAAAGTAAGATTGTCAGGGGGGATTTAACCTAAGTCTTTCCACCAACTTATTGTTAGTTACATACATCTGCCCCAACAGATGATGATATTAGAAACCAAAATAACAATAATAACAATAATAATAGCAACTCTCAGGTAGCACTATGATAGACTTTTTATTTACATTATATTTATCCTCAAAACAACCCTAAAAGGTAAATTATTAGTACTCTTATTTTATACATGAAGAAACTGGGTCTCCAGGAAGTTGAGAACTTTAGTGGGGCCACAGAGCTGGTGGTGATTATGTCAGATTTGAAAGCCAACTTCAGCTGTATTCAACGTGCACCCACTTTTCATAACGGTGCATTGTTTTAAATCTCTGAATTCCCAATATCTGGCACGATGTCTACCACGTTGTTACTGCTCATTGACAGTGTTAGTAATTAAAGACAGAACCAACGTATTAGTCTGTTCTCACACTGCTGATAAAGACATACCCAAGACTGGGTAATTTATAAAGGAAAGAGGTTTAATGGACTCACCGTTTCATATGGCAGGGGAGGCCTCCCAATCATGGCGGAAGACAAATGAAGAGCAAAGGGACGGCTCACATGGTGACAAGCAAGAGAGAGCTCGTGTAGAGAAACTCCCCTTTATGAAACCATCAGATCATGAGACTTATTCACTATCACGAGAACAGCATGGGAAAAACCCACCCACATGATTCAATTACTTCCCACCAGGTTCCTCCCATGACGTGGGGATTATGGGAGCTCCAGTTCACGATGAGATTTGGGTGGGGACACAGCCAAACCATATCAACCAAAATGAGATGTACATTCTCCTGACTGCATTGGAAATCTCAGTTTTCCTAGTTGATACTCACTGCCAGTTTTCTCTCCTGTGGGAGCTATCTTGCATTCCTCTTAATTCCGTGGCCTGGAGGAGTTGGTGTTGTGTATTCTACACTGCTGCTGCCAAAAAATTGCCCTTCACGAGCCATGAGCATCCTCCGCTGAGGCACACTTGCTCCCTTATGCACTTTCCTACTTCTTTATCACCACCGTCTGATGAACTCCAGGACACCTCCTCAATTCCTTAATAGCTCTAGCACCTAAGACAAAAATCTACAGCTCCTCATCTGCCACCACAGTTTTCTTGACCTTCTCAATGTCAAACAACTACAACTGTGATCCACTTCAGCCACTTTGCAGACTGTCATCTCTTGGAAATGCCCCAGCTTGACAGTTTTCATCTATCTATTTCCCTTCTCTGGCCTCGACCACTCATCTCTCCTTTATTGAACCTGATCATTTTTCTTCGACTTTCTTCAACAATCTGCAGCCTAATAAACCAATCTTCTGCTTCCCTCACACCTTTGCTCTTTCCTTCACCACAACTCTATTCCCTCTACTACAAATACGTTCAATCTTTCATCACCTACAAAATATTTCCCATAAGCCTACTCAAAATCAATTGTTCTTCTATATCTGCCCTTAATACTTGTCCATTTAGTTGAAACTTATAATCTGAGTAAGTCCATATGTAGAAATTTAGCCTTGTAGAAATTTACTCCAAAACTATACAAAAAGGCATAAAAATACAATTACAGGTATGACGTCTGCATCTTTCTGTGAAAATGCTTCAAATATCAGGAAAAAATGATGACATAACAATATCTCTTCACATTAGCAACTTGTTATCCAAATACAAGCAGATCAGGATAACTGGCCAGCCATATGCAGAAGATTGAAACTGGACCACTTCCTTACACCATATACAAAAATCAACTCAAGATGGATTAAACACTAAATGTAAAACCCAAAACTATAAAAGACCTGGAAGATAACCTAGGAAATGCCATTCTGTACATCAGCCCTGGCAAAGATTTCATGACAAGCATGCCAAAAGCAACTACAACAAAAACAAAAATTGACAAACGGGACCTAATTAAACTAAAGAAATTCTGCACAGCAAATGAAACTATCAACAGAGTAAACAGACAAGGTACAGAATGAGAGAAAATATTTGCAAACTATGTATCCAACAAAGGTCTAATATCCAGAACCTATAAGGAATTTAAACAAATTAACAAGCAAAAAACAAACAACCCATTAAAAACCGGTCAAAAGACATGAACAGACACTTCTCAAGAAGACATATACACAGCCAGTGAGCATATGAAAAAATGCACAACATCACTAATCATTATAAAAATGCAAATCAAAACCACAATGAGATACCATGTATGTGAGAATAATTATTAAAAAGAATAAGAATTATTAATAAGAATAGTCAGAGTGGCTATTATTAAAAAGTCAAAAAATAACAGATGCTGGCAAGGTTGTGGAGAAAAGGGAACACTTACACACTGCTGTGGGAATGTAAATTAGTTTAACTATTGTGGAAAGCAGTGTAGCAATGTCTCAAATAACTTAAAACAGAATTAACATTTAACCCAGCAATCCCATTTGGGTATCTACCCAAAGGAATATAAATCACTCTACCATAAAGACACATGCACACATATGTTCACTGCAGCACTATTCACAATAGCAAAGACATAGAATCAACCTAAATACCCAGTAACAGTCAGTAGAACAGATAAAGAAAATGCAGTATATATACACCATGGAATACCATAAAGCCGTAAAAAAAGAATGAGATCATGTCCTTTGCAGCAAGATAAATGGAGCTGGAGGTCATTATCCTAAGCAAACTAACACAGAAACAGAAAACCAAATACTGCATGTTCTCACTTACAAGTGGGAGCCAAACATTGAGAACACATGGACACAAAGAAGGGAACAGCAGACGCCGGGCCTACTTGAGGGTAGGAGGAGGGAGAGGATCAAAAAACTACCTATTGTATACTATGCTTGTTACCTGTGTGATGAAATAATCTGTACACCAAACTCCAGTGATATGCAAGTTTTCTGTATAACAAACCTACACATGTACCCCTGAACCTAAAATAAAACTTAAAAGTTAAAAATAACTAAATAAAATAATATTGGTTTGAAAGACAAAAAAAATTTTAATTAGAAAAATACAAGCAATCACCTTTAAATTCAAGTTGGTAACTCTTTCTAGATTCACTTGATTCTGTTTTCTTAAGTCTCATGGAGAAGAGCTGCTTTCAGTGTTTTCCAAGGACCAATCCTTCCTTTGTGCCTACTCAGCATGAAACAGTCTCTTTGAACTTACAGTACATGAAAGTCTGACGTGTTGCTGCTCTCTTGTAGTAACATTTCTCCAAACTATGTTTTTATCATTTCTGATGAAAGTATGTGTTCTTTCTCAGATATAACTCAGCTTAAAAATAAAAATACATATATTTATGCCTTAAAAATGGGGTACTGTTACTTTAAACTACAAGCCTATTGATATTTAGGCAAGAAAATCTTTGATGAAAAAGAAATCAAAATTCTTAAGTTTTGGAGTAAAATAGGAAGTTCTATCTTATGACTTTAGATAATTAAATTAAAAATTTTGATGTGAGATACAAAATTTAAAGATTCTCATATGAATATTCTATATTCATGTGGATTCATGTATATTTATATTTTACTTATTTAAATGTATATTTGTATTTATTAATAAATATTAATATAAAATATAAATAATATTTATTTATAGTTATTTTATTTATATTTATTATATTATGAGGCAAACATAATCAGGAATGCTGCAAAAAAAGAATGCTTTTTTAGTCAAGTTACTATGCCATGCCTGTTACTTTAGAACAATATTAAATCCAAAAGAAGATTTCATTTATATCAGTAAATATAAAATTATTCCTTGGTTCCTATCAAATAAATACCATACACCCTAAATGAACATCTACTGAGAATATAGCAACTGTTCTCTAAGATTGGATCCATCTTCCTCTTCTCTATGATTTACCTGCAGGGGGCAGTACAGTTTCGATGATGGGTTCTGGAATTTGACCACCCTAGCTAGAATCTCTGCCCTGTCAGTTTCAGTTATATAAACAAGGACAACTTATTTAACCTGAGCCTTAGTTCCTCATGCATAAAATGAAAAAGAATAGAACCTACTTCATAGGATTGTTATAAGAATGAAATGAGAAAATGTCCAGTATATAACAAGTACTCCTTCAACATTTGTTATGATTTATTAGCATTATATTAGTTTTCCCTGTGACATCATCATTAAACATAATTTATTAAACCCATCTATTTTAAGCACCTAATGCATGTAAGGCACTGTCGGTTATGATGCTAAAAATACAACACAATCCCTCTTCTCCATAAATTCTGTCAGGTGGGGAAAAACACACATATAAATTATAAATAGAACAATACAGTAAGACCAATATATGAAGTACTGCAAAAGTACAAGGAGGGTAGATGTTATTACCTCCAACAGGCTAAAAAAAAATAAGGGGCTTCTTATCATTGCTAGAGGATGAGTACATGGATCAAATCAAGTTGGAAATGAAAATGCCCACCTCCCAGTCTCCTTCCCCTTAACGCTCCCCCTGGCCTTGGGCACCATTCTTAGCTGTTTGGACAAAGGCATGTGACCTAGGCTCAACCAATTAGACGCTCTTGAGTAGACCTTTGATTCTTGAGAGACAGAGATGACAAGTTGCTGGAAGACTCAGAGATATTCTTGGCCCCCATAGCAGAGGCCAGAGGCTAGTGGCCAGCAGTACGCTGGTGTGTTGCCAGAAGCAGCACTTGAAATGGCAGCAGGAATAGTGACTGATCCTCAACAGGCTGCTTCAATGGCGTGATCTCAGCTGGATCCTCAGCTGTTTACCCTCCCTTGATTTCCAATCTCTTTCTAAATCTGATCTCTAGTCCTCTCACCAATTTGTAAGAAACTCAATATCCTTCCCACAAATTATTTTTCTGCCTATGTTGGACAGAGGTTTTCTGTTATTTGCAGCTAAGAACCCAGACTGGTACCTTGAGTCATGAAGTAAAACTTTCCAGTCTCATTGGGACACTGTCTCCAGCTTTCCAAATGACCTCTAATTGCCACTTTCTTCTATGTTAATTAAGATACTATTATGTTGCCTATTTCAGTGTAAACGGACTTCTTGATTGTGACATTTTATCTTAGCAAAACGTGTATCACAGAAAGTATTGTCTACATTTTCATTTAGCAAAATAATCTATTGTTTCTACTTGCCACACACACAAAAATTCTGTTATTCATCCCTTCCACATAAGACTCCCCTACTCTTCTTTTTGTGATAAGCAATGAAGAAGAAAGAAAATAAGGTACAGGGAAGAACAATGCAAGGAAGTGAAGAAACAAGGAATCATTTATTGGTTTCCTGTAGAAATCAACAAGCCACTCTTATGTTTGTATTCCTCTTAAGTTGATTTAATTGGCATTTTTGTAAAAAGTCAAATATCAGCAACTAGTTGCTTGAAGTAGAAGTTTCAGACACAGGCACATCTCAGCCTGTGGACCTCTGCTGGAGGATGAACAGGTGAAAAGGATTGAGTTGAAAATGCCCATTCCTCTAGGAGGCTCTCAAGGACCAAGAGGTAGGGAAACAACTCTTGGAGAATCTCTTATGTGAACACAGTAAAGAGAAAGATCCTGTACCCTGAACTACTACTGAAAAAAGAAAGATTAGCTGTCTTTCATTATTTGCACTGCAGGGTATACAGGCAACAAAACCCAGTGAGAACATTTAATAAAACATTGTCACTTTCATATCCCCACATTTCTTCCTTGCCCTTGATCACTTCCCAGCTGTCTCCAGATTTTATTTTGTATCCATTTGAGCTATGAGGTCAGAGTTAAGCCTTCAGGAATGTGTCTCTCTATAGGCAGAAACCTGACTCTTCCTGAAAAAACCCTTAGTAGACCTTGGGAAAATTGCAGTTGCTATCACATGTACAGAGAGAGCTTTTGCAGTCACTGGACTTTAAATGTTCTTTTTGTTGGACTGCCAAAAGGTTACTGCTCCCTTGAGAACTGAGCCAGTTCCTCTAAACCCCTCCCACTGACTCATATGTTTGTCTGGCTGCAGCTGCTAAAAAAGATGGGAATTTAAAAGCTGCTACACAAGTGCAAAAGCAATCACCAAAACAGTGGCAATATCCTCAGGTCTTGGACTGAAAATATCCATACTGAGAAAGGCATAGGGTTGGGAGAAGAACATTAGATACAAAATACTGGAATACAGAATGGATAAAGATGAAAAGAAACAGGAAGGAAATCACGGGGTTCTCAGGGCTGGAAATTATTTTCTTCTGTGACCTTGCTAAAGGCCATCTCATGGATTTATTTTTTCGGCCCTGTGGTTAAGTTTTCTTTGACCTAGATTTACATGGAAGCTGGTATTGATAAGTTGTCCACCATTGCAATGTTATAATCATAGTTTTCAACAATGCTGAGAGAACTTAAAAAGTATATTATCATCATTATTATTTCCTCATCATTTCCATCCTAACAGTATCCCAGTTGGTATTTCCTAGGCAAAGTAAACATTTCTTAGCTCTTAAGTTCTTGTATACAAATCTCATGTGTCATTCGGCAGAGCCCTGAAAACATTGATAAGCCAGTACTGTTGTCATTCGGGACTCTAACACCATTTCTGCAGCCTCTCTTCACCCCTCCCCCTTCTATACTGAGAAGTGTTCTCAAGTTTTCCCATCTTTGCCATCAATCAGGAAAGTGATCTAATAAGCACTGATCCAAAGTGTGATGGAGAAAGGGTACTTCCATTCTCGGCAATTATTCACCTTCAAAAAGACACAAAGGGAAATGATGATGGTCACCACACAGAAATTGCTAATAATAGGACTTATATTCAAAAGTTTGGGAGAGAATTAGATAAGGAAAGCCTTCCTAGAGACCTCTCAAATAACACTGTCGAGACACATAGAAGGTACGGCTCTCTAAAATACTGAAATGTTTTCCATGGATGCCTGTTACATTACAAATCCTGAACAGCTCATTTAATCCAAAAACAGCTGTAACACTATTTGCTGCACCCATTTAACCCATGTGAAAGCCCATGCCCATAGATCAGAAATGTTATCTTTAGTGTTAGAGAATGCTTTGTCTTACCAGAATCTGTCTCTTTCATAACCTTTCTTCATCCGTTATAAAAGCAGGGTGTTCTTTCGTAAGGTTTATTCATCCTAAGAGAGCACTTGAGAATTCCACTAACTGTACCTCACTTTCTTGTTGTGGCTGTAACCCTGTCACCACCTAACCCATTATTTTGCATGAAATGTCTCTGACAATACGTACATAATCCACAGGCAACTCCATTTGATGTTGTCTTTAGATCTTGCTTAGAGGGGTCTTGTCAATATCTCCATGGATTTATTTTCTGCCAATTTCTCTGTGTATTTCCACAAAGATCTGAAACTATTTATAAACTGTTTCACTTCCTGGAAAGTTTTTGTTACTCCAAGGAAACTTCTAAGGTTTTAGAGCATCACTTTGAAACTGGCTGCTTTGGCCCTGACCCTACTGTTGTGATTCTGGGGGAAAATGTTCCAAAAACTCATGTTTATATAATCTCAGCTAAATTGCTTATGTTATTTCATAAAATCATTCCTCTGCAGCAAAACTGTAAACACTTAGAGGGTAGGAAATAAGCCTGCCATTTGTTTATCTGTTCACTCTTTTTTTATGAGTGATTACCATCATCATCATCATCCATCCCAATGCCTACCACAGCTCCTCTGCATACAGTGGGGACACAACAACATTCAGGTAATGGATACTGAACTGGGTCATTCAATATTCACGGCTGTGTCTTTGTAGGCCGAACATTTTTGTCTACACAGACAAATGAAAATGGAGATGTTCAAATAGCTTGGTCTATGAAATACAAACTGACACTTGTCTCCTAGCTAAGAAATGTATCAGTGTAGAGCTGGTGAGGAATTATACTATTCACTTTCTAGAACATTGGCTACCGACACTCCAACTTGTCATCAAATAGTTATACATCTCAAGGAGCTAGGTCTTTTTGCCCTTTTAAATCTCCAGTGAAGATGTAGAACAGAACTTTATGTTTCACATTCTTTATTTAGATGCATTATAGCATCAGATGTTTTTTTCTGCCCTCTTTTTTACTTTAGCCATTACTTCTCACAGTAGTGTTTGGAATATATGCACACAAGAATTAACTTATTGCTAAGCTTTTTAACTTAAGTTGGTATTACTCATTAGCCATCATTCTTGGTGTACATTTAAGAATTTTGACTTTAAATGTTACTTTTTAAAATGTAAAATCGCCCTTGTTAGAGTAACCTACGGATCAGCATTCAGTAAGGTGTTGCCTGCAAATATCTAGTCCTTTTTTGTGTGTTTTAAAATACAAATAAATCTTTAGACTTAACGGCTATTAGACAAGTTAAATCCACTTTTACCTCATTATAATAGTTACATTTTCAACCCTATTTTAAATGGGGTTTACAAGACTCCAGGGCCTAGATTGGATCTTAATTTTGAGTAGTAACTTTAGGACATGGCTTGGCTCTTTCATGCAATATTAATGAGGAATATATATTTGTATATGTATATACTTGTGTATTTGCGTAGATATGTATTCACAGTCAAGATTTTGTTGCTGAACTCCTATGAAGATCATCTGTCTCAGCTGAATCCCAAACAGATCCAGATCCCTTTAAGTATAACAGAAAGCAAACTGCTTACAGAAATTAAAAAAAAAAAAAAAAATCAGCATTGAGTACTTCTTCAGGCCCAGGTACTCTGATTCTCCTAACAACCATACCAGGTGGCCATTAGTATTCATATTTTACAAAAGAAGAAACGGTATCACAGAGGAGTTATTTTCTCCAGCTCTAATGGCTAGTAAGTAAAAGAGCAAAAACTGCCGGACTGCAAAGCCAGTACTCTTTCCACTACACCAGACTTTCAGCGGACACAACTGAGAATCACAACAAAGAAAACTGCTTGCATAAAACTCTGTGACCCTGCAAAGTGCTTGCAAATATTTGTGAGATATTTTCTCGGAAGAATAAAACTCAATTTCCCACAAACACAATACTAATGTTTTTGTCACAAGCTAGAACACAAAGTTTGTTTTGCCTAAAATGTGTTTAAATAAATCACACTTTAGGATTAAAAACATAATAATAGTACTGCTAATGTCCATATATTTCAATCTAAGTGTCTTACCCTGTGGCCATATCATAAACCTCGCCAAGTACTCTTTCTCAAAATACAATCACGGAATATGAGAATTAGAAGTAACCACATAAAAGGATGGCCAACCCTCTTAGTTTTCCCAGGACTTTGGGGGCTCCCAGGACAAGGGACTTTCAGTTTTAAAACAGAGACTAAAATGATTCCTAGGACATTTCACTGCTGAAACTGGGAAAGTACCAAGCAAGCCAGGACAAGTTGATCATCCAGCAAACCATCTGGTCTAACCTCCTCATTTCACAGGTGAGGAAGCCAAGATTCATAGAAAACACATGTGTTCATAGAAAAAACACATGCCACTTCTATACTTCTTCTCTTTTAGTCTTTATACAGATTCATTCAGCCTTCAGATATCCAGTAATTTCCCAGACTTAGTCACTAGTTTAATTGCTCATCATTTTCCACTATCCATTAAGATTTGTGTGTCAGGGACCAAATCTGCGTTCTCTTTGTATTTTCAGCACCTAGTCCAGTGCCTGACTCGGGGTACGCAACTTGATGTATGTTTGTTGATGGAAAAAAAGACGGAAAACTGAGAGCTGCAGTAGGCAACATCTTTACCAATTAATTTTTCCTTTATTTCCTATATTTTATCTAATAGGCATGTATCACTTTATAATAAAAAATAAAAGGCATTTTTAAAGGAAAAATTATCACTGTCCTGTGTTCCCCTGATTAACCAGAGGAATGCTGATTCAGGAGGTGAAGATCATGCCATAGCATAAATTACTGTCTTCAGTGTCCTGCTTGCCAAGGTTTCTGCCGACAATGCAACACCCGTGCATCGTATTCTCCTCCCTCACTGTCCCTCACCTGTTGTCCTCACAAATTATTTGTGAAGAAAAAAAAAAGACAGAGCGAGCAATCCAGCGAATAGATCCCAATCTTTGATTTATTACTGTATCACTGAATGGCCCCAGTTCCTGTTCCAGTTCAAACTTGAACTGGCAGTGCAATGTGCTTAAAAATGGATGTAGCATTTGAGATATGAGATTTCAAAGCGGGGAGTTTTTCTCCAGCTGTGCTGCATCTCCACACTTGCCAAAATGCTTATGTTTCCACTTGGTGCTGCCGAGTTACATTTTTCCCTCTTAAAAAGAGGAGAACCATGTGCCAGAACTCATTAAGAAATAACCCAGTAATCAGGCTGGTTCCCAAGTAGCTTTTTGACACCAATAACTTTCTTTGATCAGTAGAAATGGTACATTATACTCACTATAAACCTTCAAGTGGGAGACACTGCCAAGAAATTCCAAGAGATGAAAACACCAGAATTTTGAAGTTGACCCACAACTGTTTCTTTATTTCACAGTACACTGTAATTCAAAGAGTTTCATTCATTTTGAAAGTGTTTCTACCCCCACTTAAAAACATCCTTTTTCATTTTCCCCCCTCCTTGAAACTCACAGAGTATCATTGTCCTATAAGTTGACACTGTGCCCTAGAATTATTTTATTACAGTGCAAAAGTAGATGTCCAGAGATCCAAAGACTACAGTTTGTTACTTGATGGTGCACAAAACCACATAAATGTTGCTATGTGTTCAGCTTCTTCACTCTCAGCCCTCGCTTGCTTGCTCGTTTCCAAAGTTTAAAATAAGCAGTGAATGTAGATTGGCAGAGAAAAAAATCCCATCATCAAAGGACTGAGACTGAATGTTTGATATGTAGGAAAGGTAACTCTATCTTTCTTTAAGAAAGGCTATGAGGGGTTTGTGTGTATTTTCTTTACGTAGACCAGGGATATTTTTAGCTTCCATTTGTAAGGCCACTTTCTTCTGCTCTACTGGCTACTTTCCTTAGAATTGCCAAGCACAACAAACCCCAAAACCATAGTTCCCCTTACGACAGCTCTGATTAGCTCGATGCCAAATACAATCAGAACAGCATTCAACCATTTGGGCAGAAAACACAGAAACTCTAGCACAGGCATACCTCACTTCATTGCCCTTCCTTTTACTGCTCTTCACAGAAAATAGCATTTTTTGATTTTTAAAAATTGAAGTTTTGCAGCAAACCTGCGTCAAGCAAGTCTATCAGCACAAATTTTCCAATTGCATGTGCTCACTTCATGTCTCTGTGTGACACTTCAGCAATTCTCAAAATATTTCAAACATTTTCATTATAATTATATATGCTGTGGTGATCTGTGATCAGCAATCTTTGATGTTACTACTGTAATTGTTTTGGGGCACCATGAATTGTGCCCATATGACAGCAAGCTTTTTTCTGTGTGTGACAGAATCTCACTGTGTGGCCCAGGCGTGAGGGCAGTGGTGCAAACTTGGCTTACTGCAACCTCCGCCTCCTCGGTTCAAGCGATTCTCCTGCCTCAGCCTCCCGAGTATCTGGGATTACAGGCACCCACCACCAGGTCAGCTAATTTATGTATTTTTAGTAGAGATGGGGTTTCACCACGTTGGCCAGGCTGGTCTCGAACTCCTGACCTCAAGTGATCCACCTGACTCAGTCTCCCAAAGTGCTGGGATTACAGGCATGAGCCACCACGCCCAGCCATGACAGCGAACTTAATCAATGTTGTATGTGTTCTGACTGCTCCACCAACTGGTCATCCCTACATCTCTCTCCCTGTCATATAGCCTCCCTTTTCCCTGAGACACAATCTTGACATTAGCCAAGTAATAACCCTACAATGGCCTGTAAGTGTTCAAGTGAAAGAAAGAGTTGCATATCTCTCATTTTATATCAAAAGCTAGAAGCGATTAAGCATAACGAGGAAGACATGTTGAAAGCCAAGACAGGCCAAAAAGCTAGGTATTTTGCACCAGTTAACCAAGTAGTGAATTCAAAGAAAAATTTCTCGGAGCAAATTAAAAGTGCTACTCCAGTGAACACACAAATAATAAGAAAGCAAAACAGCAATGTTGCTGATATGAAGAAAGTGTTAATGGTCTGGATAGAAGATCAAACCAGCAACAATATTGCCTTAAGCCAAAGCCTAATCCAGAACAAGGCCCTAACTCTCTTCAATTCTATGAAGGGTGAAAGAGGTGAGGGAACTGCAGAAGAAACATTTGATGCTAGTGAAGGTTAGCTCATGATGTTTAAGGAAAAAAAATCTCTATAAAACATAAAAGTGCAAGGGGAAATGCTAATATAGAAGCTGCAGCAAATTATCCAGAAGATCTAGCTAAGATTATTGATGATGATGGCTACAGAAAACAACAGATTTTCAATGTAGACAACCCATCCTTCTATTGGAAGAAGATGCCATATAGGACTCCATATGGGCATAGAGAAAAATTTCACATTGCCACTTGCATGTTCCAGGGAGGAGAAATCAACACCTGGCTTTAAGCTTCAAAAAACAGGCTCATTCTCTTGTTAGGGGCTAATGCATCTGGCAACTTGAAGTTGAACCTAATGTTCAGTTACTATTCCAAAAATCCTAGAGCTCTTGAGAATTATGCTAAATCTACTCTGCCTCTGCTTTACAAGTAGAACAACAATGCCTGGATGATAGCACATCTGTCTACGGCATGTGTTGCTGAATATTTTAACCACACTGTTAAGACCTACTGTTCAAAAAAAAAATTCCTTTCAAAATATTACTGCTCATTGACAAGACACTTAGTCACCCAAGAGCTCTGATATAGAAATAAAAGTAGATTAATGTTTTCATGCCTGCTTATACAACATCCATTTTTCAGCCCATGGATCATCAGGAGTAATTTTGACATTCAATCTTATTATTTAAGAAATATATTTCATAAGGCTATAGCTGCTATAGATCGTAATTACTCTGATAGATCTGGGCAAAGTCCATCGGAAACCTTCTGCAAAGGATTCATCTAGATGTCATTAAGAACATTCATGATTCATGGAAGGATTTCAAAACACCAACATTAGCAAGAATTTGGAAGAAGTTGATTCCAGCCTTCGTGGGTGACTTTGAAGGGTTCAATGATTCAATGGAGGAAGTAACCACAGATGGGGTAGAAATAGTGAGAGAACTAGAATTAAAAGTGGAGCTGAAGATATGACAATTGCTGTAATCTCATGATAAAACTTGAACAGACTGGGAGTTGTTCTTATGAATGAGCAAAAGAAATGGTTTATTGAGGCGGAATTTACTCTTGGTGAAGATGCTGAGGGCATGTTAAAATGACAACAAAGGATTTAGAATATTACATAAACTTCCCTGATAAGGCAGTGGCAGGGTTTGAAAGGATTGACTCTAATTTTGAAAGAAGTTCTACTGTAGCTAAAATGCTATCAAACAGCATTGCATGCTACAGAGAAGTCTTTCATCAAAGGGAGTCAACTGATGCAGCAAACATTACTGTTGCTTAAGAAACTGCCATGGCCAATCATTAAAAAGTCAGGAAACAACAGGTGCTGGAGAGGATGTGGAGAAATAGGAACACTTTTACACTGTTGGTGGGATTGTAAACTAGTTCAACCATTATGGAAAACAGTATGGCGATTCCTCAAGGATCTAGAACTAGAAGTACTATATGACCCAGCTATCCCATTACTGGGTATATACCCAAAGGATTATAAATCATGCGGCTATAAAGACACATGCACACATATGTTTATTGTGGCACTATTCACAATAGCAAAGACTTGAAATCAACCCACATGTCCATCAGTGACAGACTGGATTAAGAAAATGTGGCACATATACACCATGGAATACTATGCAGCCATAAAAAAGGATGAATTTGTGTCCTTTGTAGGGACATGGATGCAGCTGGAAACCATCATTCTCAGCAAACTATCGCAAGAACAGAAAACCAAACACCGTATGTTCTCACTCATAGGTGGGAACTGAACAATGAGATCACCTGGACTCGGGAAGGGGAACATCACACACCGGGGCCTATCACGGGGAGGGGGGAGGGGGGAGGGATTGTATTGGGAGTTATACCTGATGTAAATGACGAGTTGATGGGTGCTGACGAGTTGATGGGTGCAGCACACCAACATGGCACAAGTATACATATGTAACAAACCTGCACGTTATGCACATGTACCCTAGAACTTAAAGTATAATAATAAATAAATAAATAAATAAATAAATAAAAAGAAAAAAAAGAAATTGCCATGGCCACCGCAACCTTCAGCAACCATCACTCTGATTAGTTAGCATCCATCAACATCAAGGCAAGAACTTCCGGCAGCAAAAAGCTTACAACTCACTGGAGGCTCAGATGATCATTAGCATTTTTAGTATAAACAATTTTTAATTAAGATATATACATTGTTTTTTAGACATAACACTATTGTATTCACAGCAGTCTACAGTATAGTGTAAGCATGACTTTTATAGGGAGTGGGAAACCAAAACATTCATGTGATTTGCTTTATTTCAATATTCACTTTATTGCAGTGGTCTGGAAGTGAACCCGTGCATGTACAGTGGTGCCTGTATCAGAATCCCCAGTCAGCTTCCACATCCAGGACACACTGAAATACACTCATCCTCACCCACCTGCACCCACGCTATGAACCACTGCTCTAGTACCCATAGCCTTTCACTGATACCATCACCAGCTGTGGCCAGGATCCCGCTAATCAACCTGCCACTTCAGGTAACAGATATCCACATTTGAATTGCGCCCAGTCTGTGACCCAGCAAGCCTACCTGAAGGAATTTATTCTATGGATATTTGCACAAGAAGGAAAGAACATGCAAGTGGCAATGTGAAGTTTTACCACAGCTCATATAATAAAAAAGGAGGGAAACACACTAAATAATGAACTGATCAAATTAATTATGTTGAAACAACGAAATTCTAATTCAGTTGTTACAAAAGGAATAGGTACATCTACATTTGTGGACATATTAGAGAGAAGACTAACTCAGCTTCTCACTGGTTTTGGCAGCCTCTGAACAGGCTTTTAGTCATCCTTTTAGATAAAAGCTGAGCTGAGAAAAGGGATCTTGGAGTTGGACCCATATAACACTTTCATAAGAACACTGAGAAGGTTTTGTTACATCAAAACCACAAGATTTGTAGGAGAACTCCTAGCCTGTATGGCAGAGCACACTGGGCTGATGCACATTTGCTACAGCTGTACCAAGATATTATTCCCCTCAAAGTGGCCAGGCAGGGCCCTGAGCCACCTGGACCTGTTGCTACCAGCGGTGAGCAGCCTCTTCTCTTCACTCCAGAGTGCTGCACAAACATCAACATTTCCATGTGTGCCATACAGGTTTGGGAAGTGGTGAATGTCAGGAACTGCTTTTAAAACATCAAAGGTTACCTGGCACTGGTATCACTGCTTGTCTCAAAGGCAAATTTCCAAAGCAAAGGAAACAGATCATTGACTTTAACTAGAGCAACCTAAGCAAAAGAATAAAGATACCTTGGGCTATTTGAACCTTTCCCCCTTTTACTTTAAAGTCACTTTGAAATGCTAAGTGAAGGAAACCAGATACAAAAAATTGTATGATATATGACTCCATTTATGTGGAATGTCCAGAAATGGCAAATCCATAGAAACAAAGTAGATTAGTGGTTGCCTGAGGCTGGGGCAGGAACACAGATTAAAGGCAAATGGGCATGAGGAATCTTTCGGGAATGATAGAAATGTTCTCAAATTGGATTGCGGTAATGGTTGCACAAGTCTGTAAATTTACTAAAAATCACCGAATTGTAAACCTAAGATGGGTGATTTTTACAATATAGAAATTACATCTCAATAAAACTCAAGAAATACTTGGAATGAATATTAAACAACATAATTTTAGGCATATTACTTACACTTCTAAACAAAAGAAGTATATATACGTTATAAACAAGTGGTGCATATTTATATGTTTTTTAATTTTAAAAAAGATACTATATTTTAAAAAACAAAAAGAATGTATTTTCTCTTGAATAGGCACAGAAAAATGATTAGCAGGAAATATAAGGAATTTTGTTTTGAATGGGTGAGAATGGAGTTTCCTTGTCGGGAAATTTTGACCTCTTACTGTATGCTTTTCTTTTTTTTTTTTTTTTTTTAACCATTAGATAATTTTATTGGCAAAAATTCCCTTTATTTAAAAATATATAAATTATCCTTAATGTCTGTTTTTTTCTTTATCTCAAATAGACTTGTCACCAAAGTTCTCAGAACATATATCATTGATTAAATATTTCACGTTCAGAATAAAAAGGTAAAGTACTTGCTGATTCTAGAAAAAATGTTAAGGATCTAATACACTGTCTCTTGATGAATGCACTGGGCGACATTCTGCAGAGTAGGTTTATGTTCTGCTCATAGTATGGAGATAATTTAAGATCAGGGGTTGGCAAACCTGTTCTTAAGGAGCCAAATAATAAATATGGTTGTTTTCCCAGGCCATATTGTCTCTGTCTCAACAACTCTGCTATTATAGCTTAAAAGCAGCCATAGAGAATATATTTTAAAATGGCTTGGTTGTGTTTGCCAACTCCTTTATTAAGTGGTGAAATGAACAATTTTTTAAGATTTTCTTGAAAATATACTAGAAAAATATAACCAGCACATCAAGCCCATGACTTCGCAATTATTATTACTTGGGAGGAAACTAAACTTATGTATGTTTTTAAAAGGCTGGAGATTTAAAGAAAAATATCAAGCAGGTTACAGAATAGATGGTCCACGGATATGATGAAAATAATAAAAGAGATTTGCAAATGGCAAACATTTGGGAAACCTTCACTTGAACATAAATAACAGCTTCTTACTGACAATAAACCATGGGATGAGGAAAATCTCTCCACACTAGGTAATTCCTCCCAGTGATCCAATTCAGTATTTGAGACAACGCTCCTTGAAAGAAATATTAACATGTAGATGAAAAATCCCCAAAGGGAAGGGTCCTCAATATTTGCTGGATTATGGAAGCTATGGACCTGCTCTCCAGAAAAAAAAAATACGTACTGAAAAACTGTGCTCCCTGATGCACATCCAAATTTGGAGACCTCAAAGTAGTGAAAAACAAGACAGCATACAAAACGATGTTATTCAAAGGCTTTTCCGGGCACTCTAGTGCACATGCAAGCTCAGCAAAGCACACAGATCAAGAATACAGTGCCCTTTGGGAGCCTGTGCCCTCCTCGAATACCAACTGCGAAGACATAGGAAGCTGAGCAGGGTCAAAATAAGGGATGCTGCTGTTGAGCCCGGCCCCCATTCAATTCCACAATCCAGGTCAGAAACAAAACAGACTTCGCATTCCGACACAGGGCCATCATTTCCAAACAGATAACTTAGTCATCACAGGATGTTTCTGCCTAGGAAAATTAGGAGTGAGAAAGGGCAAGAGAAAGGCTGGATGGTAGGGAGCAAAAGGAGCTGGCATTGTTAAACACCGTGCCTGGGCTATGCACCAGACAAAGGCTGTTTTACTGAGTGCTCACAACAAATCCATGAGTTAGATATAATTAGCTCCATTTTAGAGAAAAGGAAACATTTGCCTAGATTTATCTCCTTTGTCTCATCAAGGTGGGACATTTGTATCGGTAATCATGAACAGTAATTATTGATCTGTAAACATGTTTTATTATTTTATGTTTCCCTGTTACTTGGTTCATGCTACTAGAATCTCCTTTCTATATCTATATTCAACTAAATTATACTTGGCTTTAAGACTCAGCTTAAGCACTGTTTTCCCCAACAAGCCTTCCCTAACACTCTCCCCCATTCTCAGTTCACACCTGCCTTGGTTTTAAGTTCCACAGGACTCTACCCTGATACATAATTCCGTGGTAACACCACTTTAACTGCTAACTTGCTTGCCAGTCTCCCCCAGTAGACTAAAATCTCTGTGGAAGTTCAGAGATTATTTTTAGTGATTTCTCTTCTCAGAGCTTAATACTATGTCTGCCACAAAGTAAGGACTCAATAACATCTGCTGAATGAATGAATGCATGAAGAAACTGCATTGCCCAATGTCTAATTAGCATGTAAGTTGTAGAAGCAGGATCTGAACCAATGACTCTTTCCATTATACCATAATGTGAGTATGAAGAAAATAAATTATTGGCCGGGTGTGGTGGTTCACGCCTGTTAATTCCAGCACTTTGGGAGGCTGAGATGGGCGGATCACGAGGTCAGGAGATCAAGATCATCCTGGCTAACACAGTGAAACCTCGTCTCTACTAAAAAAATTACAAAAAATTAGTCGGGTGTGGTGGCACGCTCCTGTAGTCCCAGCTACTCGGGAGGCTGAGACAGGAGAATCGCTTGAATCCAGGAGGTAGAGGTTGCAGTGAGCCGAGATCGCACCACTGCACTCCAGCCTGAGCAACAGAGATAGACTCCATCTCACTAAATAAATAAATAAGTAAATAAATAAATAATTTACTATTTTAGCTTTAGGATATTAAAAGACAGTCCATCAATGACTTGATTGCTCCAAATTGCTTTGGGAATCCTTTAGGAAGTACCATAAACTATCCTATAAGAGACAAAAGAACAAAAGACCATTTAGAAAGTAATTTTTAGGATGGACGTTATTAAAATGTCTGAAATTCAAGGAAAATTAGTATTCTGTTGTGCAGACGAGCTGAATTTTTATCAGAATTAAACTCCTAATGAAATGGGAAGTGGTAGTACAGTGCTCAAAAATAAAATCTTCAAAGTCAAGTAAGTTTATCCTTGTTGTGCAGTTTCTCTAACTTTATAGCAGTCCAAAGTATTTCTGTTACTGCATTTTTAACAAACTCTCAGGAAGGTACAGTTCATATCAGATTGCCTCTGAGATTTCCCTAGAGTAGTTCACAATCCTGGAGTATCCAGGAATCTACACATACCCGCATCTGACTGGGAAGCAAGATGAGCTCACAACGAATGCTAAGTTGTAATTCCTACATCTCTGGAGATTTTTCAGATGGTGTGGGATGTGAAAGGTCCTGGAGGTCTGCCAGAGTGAATCTCCATTCTGCAGGGGCTGAGGCACCCAGCTGCTACCAGTACTACCACCATGGTGAGTTCTGTGTCCCAAACACAAGTTTGGGAACTGGCTCTAGGCAACAAGAAACTATTGCAAGGCTACAAACAAAACGGTGATTAGATTGGTATTTGAAATATTCTCACTATAGTATCACTGTTGTTATCATTTCTTATTATTATCACCTCTACAATAACGCATTCTCATGCACATCTCCATATGCTTCCAGAATGGAAGGCAGAAAGTGCAGCTACAGTTGGTATACATAAAATGAAGCATAAACTTGAGTTGACAAGTGGAAATGTATTAGAAGGTTGAAGTTACATCTACCATGTGTGTCATAAAGAGAAAATGATTGACAACTGTTGCTTTAGAGTACTATATTCTGTTGAACTGACAAAATAAAAAGAAAGTGTCTGTTGTATGTCCACTGTATGCAAAGCAATGTGCCAGATACTGATGGATCTATCTATTTAGAAACATTAAGAAAAATCTTACTAGCTTCTCAGGCAAGAACTCTGGGGGAAATATTTTAGATGTGTCACTGCTGTCTAAGTCAGGTAAGTCTTCAGCTTTTCTGCTTTCATTTTATAAACAAAGTTAACAAACTCATAAATAATTAAAACACAAAGACTCATCTTTTATTGTTGTGTAGAATATACGTTTCCTAGTGATTGAATTATTAATATCTACTCTCTATGGTATTGGACGTTAAGTATCAAGGTATTTGAATAATTCAATTATTAATCAGAAGGTTGTTTGGAAAGCACATATCCAGAAAAAAATGAATTGGCTAATTTTAAAGAACACTGTATGAAACTAAAACATGCCTACTGTTTCAGATTTTCTATAGAAAATCGCCTATAGACCAAATATACTCATGCCTTTAATACACAGGATCTCTTTTCCATGACTATAGACATCAATGGCTTACATTCAAGCATCCTTTGTTAAATGCTACCACAAATACCATTACATCATGAAAGGTAAGTTGCAGTAGAAATTTGTAAAATATAGTTTTCATTTACATTGTCATTTTGCCTTCTTGAGGATATACTTTATTTGACTTTACTGGACTTACATATTACTCAACTCTGTAACAGCAACACATTTAGAAAGTAATTTTTAGGATGGACAATAGTCACAGATACATTTATTCATTTAATAAGCATTTATTGAGCATCTGTGCAGGCAGGTTATTGTTCTAGGTACCAGGAATCCAAGCAAAGATGTTTTGGAGACACACAGCTTACAGATAACTATGGTCAGTGTGGTCCATGCTATGACAGAAAGACAAGCCTCAGGAGTGTGCCTAATCAAACATGAACAGTTGTGAAGCTTTCCTCATCCTGAAGAAACAGTATGAAGTAACCAGTTGAAAAATCATGCTAAGCTTATCCACAGTGGGCTAATTTTAAAAAACATTTCCACTCAATGGACAGCTGTTTTCTGACTTTGACCACTGATGGGTAGCTCCCATGCCGGATACAGTAAAGCCCTTATTCACTTACAGGCCTACAATCTGATTAATGCAATAAATATACATCTTAAATGATGCTTTGGTGGCAAAAACTTGAGATCAAGACCTAGATCTGTTACTTAACAGTTGTGTCATTTTGGACAAGTCAGCATCTCAAAGCCTCAAATTCATCATCTGTATAATGGATAATGATAGTATATACTTCATATAAAATACTATAAAAATAATGCACTTTTCAAAAATAGTAGCTACTGCAAAAACATCATTATCATGATTAGTCTTACAATAAATGCACACATACTCAAAAGAGCAAGCAATCATTTAAAATCCTTTTTTAAAAAAAGAGTTAGCAGAGATGCTGATATTTAAGCTAAAACTTGAAGACAGCATCCAAATGTTTATACATGATGGAACAAACAGCAGTGAGAAAATCCAAGAAAATGATAATTTATTCAGAGTGGTAATGAGAAGACAATGTTGACTTGGGCAGGGTTTCTACATGAAATGAGAGAAGTGGAGCCTGAGTGGTAAGCTGCTGCCAGATCCCAAGAGGCCTATGTGCCAGGCAAACGAGCTTGGGCTTTGTCCTGTACATGATGGGGAGCCACTGAAAATTTTTGTTCAGTAAAATAAAATGATAAAAGCAGCATTTTATAAGAAAAATCAGAAAGGTGGAGACCAGTTAGAATGTGACTGCTGGAGTCCTGCTGCCTAGCAATGAGGATATACAACGAAGCCATGAGAGAATAGAAAAAAAATGGAGACAGGAAACACTCTGAAAGACAAATAAACAGGACATATTTACTGAATCCCAGTATTGGTCATGATCCTAATCTCAAAAATGTTGCCAAGTCATATTTTCCTGATGAGTATTTAAGTCTGAATTCAAGTTATGAAATTTCAGAGATGCACTGACTCTTCCAGGCATTTTAATGGCTAAGAAAGGTACTTTGCTCACATGAGCATTAAATCAGTGTTGGTGTTCAGAATAATGGGGATCAGTATGTATATCGATGTTCATAGCAGGATTATTCACAATCAAATGCCTACCAATGGATGAGTGGTTCGACAAAACATTATATAGATATATATATAATATAGATATTATTTATATAGATATATATAATATAGATATATAGAGAGATTATTATTACAACACAACAGATTATTATTCAGTCTTAAAAGGGAATGGAATTCTGACACCTCATACGACTTGGATGGACCTTGAAAATACTATGTTATGGAAATAAGCCAGACACAAAAGGGCAAATACTGTATGATTCCACCTATATGAAGTACCTAGAATAGCCAAATTCATAGAGACAGAAAGTAGAATAGTGGTTAGTAGGCAATGGGGATATGAAGGAATAGGAAGTGTTCGTTTAATGGGTACAGAGTTTCAGTTTAGGATGATAAAAATGTTCTAGAGATGGATGATGGTGGTGATTGTACAACAATGTGAATGTACTTAATACCACTAAACTGTACACTTAAGACTGATTAAAGTGGTAAATTTTATGTCATGTATGTCTTATCACAATAAAAAAATGTGAATCTGATACCCTGATGCTCACTCAAAACAAGAGAAATGTAAGGCTGCCAACAATTTAGCCTAGTGGCTCAGCCAAGTAAGACTCCCTAGGTCAGACACCATTAGTTGTTTTCTCCAACTGGAGAAGTAAAAAAATGCCAATAATCCATCTACATCAAAATGATAATGATGACACGGTGGCTCATGGCTCTCTGCTTTTCCTCTGCTCTGTTCTGACACTAAAGGAAAAAGAGAAAGGAAGTCACTCTATCAAAGTAATCCCTCACCTTCGTACTTGGTACTTAACACTTGTTGACAAACTCCTTGGGAAAGAAAAAGGAACTTGCCTAATTCTGCCCCTATATTCAGAGCTGTGACAGGTGCTCCCCAGATACATTCACTGAAATTTGAGGGACTAGAACTCAATATGCTTCTATCAATTAAAATGTCCCAAGTGGTGGCTATGCCAGTTGGAATGTGAATGCAGAAGTGTAAGACATGGTCTCTGACTTTTAAGATCATATAATCTACTTGAGGGGATGAGAACTTATAATGATATAATAATGAACAGAATATAATTAGGTGCTAAATTGTGCAGTACAGATTATAAGTACTCTAGGAGGTCATAAAAATGTCTAACATCATGTAGAAATGAATAATGGGTTGGGAAATCTTCACTTACTATGTACTTGTAGAAGTAGAGAAAGCTATAAAATGGACTAAAGGCTTTTATAAGTATCCATTATATTTTAATTTTATGTGTAATACACCTTGTCTACCAAACAGTCCCTTTCTTAATGTTTTTTCTGGATTTTCTTTTTCCTCAGCCTTGCTTAAAAGTAATTAGAAAATGCCTCAGAGGACAGTAAGTAAATGTGCCAACAACCATTCAAAAGAACGTGTAAATTACTGTAAAATAGAGATACTCAATGAAAATTAGTAACTTCAGTCTTCATAAAAATAAACCTGTTATTCAAAGCTTGATTGATTCAGACAAAACCAAGAAGAAGTAGGTAAACTGACTCCCCTCCTTCCCAAGTGGGGGCTAATGAGATCCAGGGAAAATTTTATTCATTTAGCATCAGGATTCAGACCATTGGCTTGAAAATGGGAATTTCACAGCACTCTACATGGCATAGATCTAAACAGACATGAGTTTTGTTTCTATAAAGACTCCAACTGTGAGTGTGTGTACCTTTTTGTTCCAGCCAACCCTAAACATTAAAAGCCATATGGCTCTATAGCTTAAGCAGTAAACAGAAGAAATTAGGCATTAAATTATATTTCCTAGACTGCTACCCACTATAATCTCTCTCATCACTTCCTTCACCCTTTCACCCTAAGGAACTATCAAACATTCAGCTCTGTTAAATTTCAGTAAATAGAGAGCAACTTGGTATTTCTCAATCAATTACTAGCTTCACATAATACTGGCAAGACATGAGGGTGCTTTAGGTAATATATTGTGGCATAACAAACTACCTCAATACTAAGTGACTTAAAACAACAATTTTGTTTCACTCATCATTTTGTGGATGAGTTTAGGATGCATCAGCTTGGTGGTTCACCACTGATCCACTTGGTGCCAGCTGTTAGCCGGAGCCAGAGGATCAGTGTTCAAAATGGCTTCCTTACTTCAATGTCTTGCACCTCCCATGGTGTTTCTCCTCCCTCTCCCTCTCCCTGTCCCTCTCCCTCTCTCTCTCCCTCTCCCTCGGCAGGTCCAGAACTAGTGTGAATTAAGAGAGGTGCCTTGGGTGCAAAATTTAAGGGACACTTCTCCTCAATGTCATACAAATGCACCTCAGAGCGCCTCCTTAAATTTTGTACAAGGCACCTCTCTTGCCTCACCCTGACCCTGGTCCTGCCTCCAGGGCCTCTCTACATAGCTCCATGGCTCAGGCTTCTCACAGCTTGGTGCTCTCAGGGTAGGAAAGGGGCCGGAAAAGTCTATGCATATATTAATAATCGGCAAGGTGTCATTTTTACCCTATTCTATCTGTCAAAACAGTCACTGGGTCTGCCCAGATGCACAGGTGGAGAAACAGATACCACCTATTGATGAGGCTGTGAGAAGGTCTCATTACAAAGAGCAAGTGGTATGAGAGACATTGCTGTGGCCGTCTTTGGAAAAATATATTCTTCTACATCTTCCCTTATAAACTTTCCTTCACTTTATCCATGGAACATGCTGTGATATTCTCATTAACATTCTCATTTCTAAACTTAATTTTCAGCTCAGCATGCTATAGCATACCTCCACCAGACCTTCCTGTAATAACTATTTTATTAGCACCCTTACTTAAAGTTTCTAGTGGCCCCCTGACTTATAAATAAACCCAACTCTTCCACCTTCACTTAAAGTGTTCCATAATTTGGTCCATCTCACCTGTTACGGATTGAATTGTCTCCCTTAAAAGATATGTTCAAGTCCTAACTCCTGGCTATGGTTTGAAAGTATCTTCTCCAAAATTCAAGTGTGCTGCCCACGTGATAGTATCAACAGGTATCGCCTCTAAAAGGTGATTAGGCATGAGAGTTCCTCCCTCATGAATGAGATTAGTTGCTCTTATAAAAGGGCTTGACGGAGAGAGTTCATCTCTTTTTGCTATTTTGTCTTCTGCTGTGTGAAGACACAGCACTTATCCTCTCCAGAGGATGCAGCTTTCCAGGTGCCATCTTGGATGCAGAGACTGGACCATCACTGGACAGTGAACCTGCTGGTGCCTTGATCTTGGACTTCACGGCCTCTAGAACTATGAGAAATAAATTTCTGGTCTGTATACATTACTGAGTATGTGGTATTTTGTTATGGAAGCACAAACAGACTAAATTACCCAGCACCAGTAAATGTGAGGTTCTTTGGAAATAAGGTTTTTGCAGACGTAATCAAGTGAAAGTGAGGTCATACTGGATTAAGTCAGGCCCTAATCTCATGACTGGTGTCTTTATCACAAAAAAAAAAAAAAAAAAAAAAAAAAAAAAAAAAAAGGAAGGAAAGAAAGAAAAGAAAAATCTCTAAGGCTCTTTGATTTCTTTGCTCTGTTAATTTTTTCAGGTGGGATAATTGTATTGTGGTTATGTTGTTTTTCAAAAAAAAAAAAAAAGTC
>NW_012123820.1:388067-407775 GCF_000951035.1 Colobus angolensis palliatus
AAAAAAAAAAAAAAAAAAAAAAAAGGAGAGAGAGATTTGGACACAGAGATACAGAGGAGTAACAGAAAAGAAGGTTATGTGAAGACAACGGCAGAGATTGGAGGGATGCATATAAAAGCCAAGGAATGCTAAGGATTGCCAAGAGCCACCAAAGATGGAAAGAGACAAAGGAAGATTCTTCTCCAGAGCCTTGATAGGTAGCATGGCCAAGTCAAAACCTTGATTTCAAACTTCTGGCCTCCTGACTATGGAAGAGCAAATTTCTATTGTTTTCAGCCACAAAGTCTGTGGTAATTTGGCATAGCAGTCCTAGGAAACTAACATACCATCTATCCAGCTCTACCTCTCCCACTGCTTCCAAACATTCACCCTTCATCCAGACAGAGGTCTCTTCTCTGTCTCCATCTTCCAATTCATTACGATACCTGTTTGTCCTTTCCTTCTTCTATAAGTAGCAAAGCATAGCAGTGTGCACAGCTATAAATGGTCACTGAGTTAGAACTGGCTTCTACTGTTCTGCTAGGCAGGGCACTTGTCCCAAGTGCTGAGTCAGAGTACACTTGATACAAAGAGGCATTTCATGCATTTGTTAATTAAAATAAAAAGTGAACAGATATTAAGGTTTTTAAGTAAGTGCTTAGAGTTATAAGTAGAATTACTTATCACATTGTTTATTGAAAAAATAGTTGTTTAAGTGAGACAGCAATTTATAGAAAACAGATCTGCAAAGCCATAGAAGACCTTCCTTAGCTACCTACCTGTTGTAAACTGTATAAATTATAGTGGCTTAAATTATAAATTATATAATTATATACAATAATTATAAATTATTAATATATTAATTATAATTATATTACATATAATTATTTATATATAATATATAAATAATGTATAATATATTAATATATTAATTATAAATTTATATATATATAAATTAACTGGACCAAAAATGGCTTCTAAATGGTAATTCAATAATCTAGAGCTCTAGCAAGGTTGCCCTCATTATTATCATTTTGATGGTTGGAACAGTATATGAAAAGCTCCTTAAGGAATTAGAAAGACCATCTGTATTCTTCCAAAAATACCTTTTATGGTAACATGTGCAAAATAAATACAATTTTTAAAAAACAATAGGGACGAGACAGTTTATAGTACATATTGATCAGACAGTTATGAGCATTAATCATGCCACAGATTTGAAAGACAGTATCTGAAATGTGAACGTAATTGCTCTCTGTGATGGCTGATCTACAGCTGGAGCCTGGATACCCTGGTATGTGTGTGTGTCACGTCTTAGCAGACAACCTGGAAGGCATTCAAAGGAGTGAGCAAAATGGTGAAGAGGCTTGAGGAACAGCAGAGGAATGCAGTGATGTTTCAGTTGAAGAACAGATGTCTCAGAAGAAACTCAATTTCATTAATATATAAGAAAGATTTTTCTAAAAAATAATTACGCTTACTTATTAGTACTCTTAATAGAAAAGTCAAGCCAATAAATGAAAGATAGAGAAAGATAAATTTTGAATTGTTATAAGAGAGATTCCTAAAAATAAGGTTAGTAATTGTGAATTGTCCCTGGAAATGTTCACATGAAGACCTGTAATTTCTCAACAAGAATATCTCATTTATCTTTGTAGTCCTCATGCATAGCACAGTTCCAACGTATAATAACTGATCAATATATATCTGATAAATAAGGTGAAATTCAAGTAACTGATGGTAGTTTGGATTAAATGTTTCCTTCCAAACCTAGGATTCCAATATTTTAGGATTCCAAAATAAGCTCAACTATGAGTCACTAATTTTTTCTTTCAATGAGTCATATAGTCATAATTTCCTTTATACTGGATGTGTACTCCTCAGGAAATTAAAGAAGGATCCCAAACATCTTATTAGGAACATTTTAGGTAGTACCATGCAGTAATTAAGTGTAAAATATGAAACACTTAAGAATCTTCAAAGGCATATATTTACACCTATACTATTAATCTAAAATTTCCCTCATTCAAGGCAAAAATGGGCCACGATTTACCAAATCTTTATCACAGACATTATGCTTAGTGCTTTAATATTCATTCTAGAGTATTTATTGAACACTGACTGTGTGTCACACACAGCTAATATTTATAACCAATTTAGCAAGGTAGGTATTAATATCTCCATGTGAAAGCCAAAGGAGTTATGTAACTTGTCCAAGTTCAGGCCACCGCAAGTCCATATACAGCCTTTGTACAAACTTTAAAAACAACAGCCGGGCACGATGGCTCACACCTGTAATCCCAGCACTTTGGGAGGCCAAGGCAGGTGGATCACAAGGTCAGGGGATCGAAACCGTCCTGGCCAACATGGTAAAACCCTGTCTCTATTAAAAATACAAAAATGAGCCAGGCGTGGTGGCATGTGCCTGTAATCCCAGCTACTCGGGAGGCTGAAGCAGGAGAATTGCTTGAACCCAGGAGCTGGAGGTTGCAGTGAGCCAAGATCGTGCCACTGCACTCCAGCCTGGCAACAGAGCGAGACTCTGTCTCAAAAACAAAACAAAACAAAAAAACACCGTACCTCTTCATCAAATTTTAATCCATCTGTAATAAAATTGGCCACAATATACTGATTTTATTAAAACAAGACAGTTTACTGCTCATAAAATTATCTTAATAAATATTCAAATTTATCATGTCTATTACATAACTAGTGTACACTTTAGATGTGTTTCTTTGTGCAATGCACAATCCACTCAGCAGTAAATGACAATCCTGTATGAGCTATAAGGACAGAACCAGAATTTCACTCCAAAGTACCGTCATTTACTCCCACCCTAAATGAGAATGATTAGTAATTTCACATAAATTCTGGCTGCATATGACTGCTGTCTCCTTTCAGCACTGTTTCATTCTCAAAGTACTCATAAAATATATTTATGTGGACATAAACCCACTGAATACATGGAAAGCAATTAATGCTGGATGGCTAGGAAGGGTGTCTCAGAGAACCCCTCATCAGTCTCTCCAGGCAAGAACTGCTTCTCCAAAGCCTGATTTTACCTACCAGGAAATTGAAAAATATTCTTAAGAATAGTATAAAATAGTTGTTCTCATAAATATCACCCAAATAACTCAATCTAAACCTTAAGGTATAATTATGACAAAAATGACTTGAATCAGATTTCACTGTGATATTAAAGAGCTTCGGCTCAATATTCAGTCAAATTATGGAAGATATTAAGGTAACAGGGGTTTTGCCTTTTCCTAGAGATGATATGCCAGAGTGTGAAATGGCCTTAACACCCACTGAGAATAAAATTGCCCTTAGTAGAGCAATGCATGTGTACATGATGCTTTGCTCATCCAAGCCACACTTTTTGGGTTTCTATTGTGTTGTAGGTTTTGTTAGGTGCTGAGGACACAGTAACAATCAGACCGATCCAGACAATGCTCTGCTCTCATTCCAGCTGACAAAATTAATGTCAAAAAGAAAAATGCAGTAAGTGCTACAACAGAGATCTAGACAAGGTGTAGCAGGGTCACTTGGTGGGACCCTGCTTTGTCCCACATGCAGAATTTCTTGGGATTTAGGTAAATAGAGCTCATGATAATGTAAGTAAGCTTTAGAGTTAACTTAAAAAACAATCCCAGGACTGGCACAGTGGCTCATGCCTGTAATCCCAGCACTTTGAGAGGCTGAGGCGGGTGGATCACCTGAGGTCAGGACTTCAAGACCAGCCTGACCAAATCCGTCAGTCTGACGGAGAAATCCCATCTCTACTAAAAATACAAAATTAGCCGGGCATGGTGGCACAGGCCTGTAATCCCAGCTACTTGGGAGGCTGAGGCAAGAGAATCGGCTTGAACCCAGGAGGCGGAGGTTGCAGTGAGCTGAGATCGCGCCATTGCACTCCAGCCTGGGCGACAAGAGCAAAATTCCATCTCAAAAAAAACTCCCTACTATCATACCATCATATTTGGCTCATATTAAATATATAACAGATGTGAAATGAATAAATAAATGAACTTTCCAGCTTACAAATTAGACTTGGGCTATAAGAAAACATCCACATCAATTATAAAAGAAGTGTTCATGAATACAAAATATTTTTAAATACCCAAAAGCCTAAGGCAATTTGAATTGAGGAGAGATGCAATTTAAATACAAACCTCATACTGACCAACTTAAAAGACACATAAATTATTTGTAATGTCTATCTGAGCTATTTAATCATATATTTTCAGCATCTCAGTAACACATTTATTTTTTTTCAGTCACGTGGACCTTTTTTTCTCTTCTAAATCTCAACCATATTATCTATCTGGCTTTGCAAGAAAGATCAATAAGGAGAAGCTCTAACAATTTCCATTGGTTTTCCGTAATCCAAACGGAGATGATCCAGGCTTAAACAAGATGTAGGGGGTCTGCGGATAGAGGAAGGCTGATTCCTTGCTGTATCTATAGAGGAGGCCTACACTTATGAATTCCAACTTTTTAGGTGGATAATTTGAGATGAAGGTTTGTTCTTTGAACATTTTTAATCATTCTATCCTGCCTCCCAAGGCTTCCAAGAGACATTTTACTGAAATAGAAGTAAAATGCTAAATACTTCACTCATCTTTTCTTCTAATTCTGTGTTTTGACCTTTTTTAAATTTTCATCTCACATTCTATTATAAATAACCTGAGGACAGGAACATTGTCTGTGCAGTTCTCTCTAATCAGCATCTATTCCAGCACCCTACGCAATGAAATACTCACAAAATATTTCCTAGTGATTGAATTGGACAGTAAACTACTGTCTAATTGAAATGAAACTCAAAAGTTGGGACCTTTTTTTAACACACTTTATGCAATGTCTGATGTGAAGGAAAATCACAAAATATGAGAATTAAAAGAGGCCTTGAAACTATTTTGTTATTATCAACAATTTATTTTTTTAACGCTGTGAATTTCCTCCATCCGAATTTCTACCACTACCACATAACAGAAAGTAGTTCCAAACTTTCTATGAGGAGTCCCTGGAACTGTAGAAGGGGAAGAAAAGAGAATATAAATACAACTTTATAGTATACACCACAATACACTTGCAGAGAAGATCCACTTCTCAATAACTTAATGAAATTTTGGAACCACCTAGGGCTACAACTTTGTTAGATATTAGCATTCAATACAATTTAGTAAAACAATTAAATAAGAGCAGGCAATTTGGGTTGCAAACAGTTAAGAAGGCAAAACCAGGTTTCGATTAACTGTAAATTTTGTACAGAGAAACACTGGTAAGTTAGTTCTTGATTTAAAAAAAAAAAATAAGTTTAAATTTATTTTTGAAAAACAGGTCTCATGTTCATCTGCTCTCCAGGACTGATAAAAGATGCAAGTTCCCACCCTATCTTTGGTAGGTGCGTGTACACAGATCTGATAAGGAACTACACAAAGGGAAATGTTAAAAGTTGATCATTCTTAGCAACGTAAGAAAACCATTAAAGACAAATATTTCCACAGGTACTTACAAGGTGAAATTTTTGTGTCCTAGCTTTTTTCATTAACGAACTTTCTCATCGCCCCTAGGAATCTGAATACAAAGAAATATTTCTAATTCTTCCTATAGGTCTACATAAATTCCCTCCAACTTAACTTTTCTCCTTTCCTGAAATCAAATGTACATCTGTTTTACACAGGAGCAGCACAATGCTAGGCAATTAATAAGTGTGTTGGTGTTCATGCAACAGAGATTTGTTGCAACTATATGTAAACATTGTACTATGTCCTGGAGTACTACAGATTGAGCAAAATTATATAAACAGAATAGCCAGTATTCTTGATTTGAAATTTAAATATCAATACAAATAAAATGAAATAGTAAAGAGGTGAAGGGAGAAATGGGAGGGGATGTGGATGGGATGGGATGGGGAGGGGATGTGGATGGGATGGGATGGGGAGGAGGGAAAGGGAGGGGAGGGGATGGGGTAAACTGATAGAATAAAAGACAATGGGGAGATTATTATCTTATTCTTGGCCCCACCTCACTCTTACATGATTATCATGCTGTGGTTCTACATTTTTCTAAATTACTATAAAAGTCTTAAAGACACAGTCTGCCCTGTGTTTCTTCACATCTTTAGCACTGCCCAAATGGAGAATATAACTCTGAGAAAATAAATATTAATAAGTGATATGGCTTGGCTGTGCCCCCACCCAAATCTCATCTTGAATTCCCACGTGTTATGGGAGGGACACAGTGGGAAGCAACTGAATCGGGGGACAAGTCTTTCCCGTAATGTTCCCATGATAGTAAGTTTCATGAGATCTGATGGTTTTAAAAAGAGGAATTCCCCTGCACAAGCTCTCTCTCTTTGCCTGCTGCCATCCATGTAAGACATGACTTGCTCCTCCTTGCCTTCTGCCATGATTGTGAGGCTCCCCCAGCCACACGGAACTAAGTCTAGTTAAACCCCTTTCTTTTGTAAATTGCCCAGTCTTAGGTATGTCTTTATCAGCAGCATGAAAAATGGACTAAGACAGTCAATCAGTACCAGTAGAGTGGGGTGTTGCTGAAAAGACACCTGAAAATGTGAAAGCAACTTTGGAACTGGATAACAAGTAGAGGTTAGAACAGTTTGGAGGGCTTATAGGAAGACAGGAAAATGTGGGACAGTTTGGAACTTCTAAAAACTTGTTGAATGGCTTTGACTAAAAGCCTGAAAGCAACATAGACAATAAGGTCCAGGTTGAGGTGGTCTCAGATGGAGATGAGGAACTTGTTGGGAACTGGAGTAAAGGTGACTCGTTATGTTTTAGCAAAGAGACTGGCAGCATTTTGCTCCTGCCCTAGATTTGTGGAATTTTGAACTTGAGAGAGATGATTTAGGGTATCTGGCAGAAGAAATTTCTAAGCAGCAAAGCATTTAAGATGTGACTTCAGTGCTGTTAAAGGCATTCAGTTTATAAGGGAAGCAGAGCATAAAAAGTTTGGAAAATTTGCAGCTTGACAATGTGATAGAAAAGAAAAACCCATTTTCTGAGGAGAAATTCAAACCAGCTACAGAAATTTGCATAAATAACGAGGAGTTGAATGTTAATCCCCAAGACAATGGGAAAGGTGTCTCCAGGGCATGTCAGAGGTCTTCACAGCAGTCCCTCCCATCACAGGCCAGAAGGCTTAGGATGGGCTGGGCCCTGGGTCCCCATGCTGTGTGCAGCCTAGGGACTTGGTGCCCTGCGTCCCAGGCACTCCAATGGTGACTTATAGGGGCCAAGGTACAACTCAGACTGTTTCTTCAGAGGGTACAAGCCCCAAGCCTGGGCAGCTTCCATGTGGTGTTGAGCCTGTGGGTGCCTACAAGTCAAGAATTGAGGTTTGGGAACCTCCACCTAGATTTCAGAAGATGTATGGAAATGTCTGGACACCCAGGCGATAGTTTGCTGCAGGGGTGGGGCCCTCCTGGAGAACCTCTGCTAGGGCGGTGTGGAAGTGAAATGCGGGGTCAGAGCCCCCATACAGTATCCCTACTGAGGCATCGCCTAGTAGAGCTGTGAGAAGAGGACCATCATCCTCCAGACCCCAGAATGGTGGATCCACCAACAGCTTGCGGCGTGCGCCTGGAAAAACCGTAGACACTCAAGGCCAGCCCGTGAAAACAGTCAAGAGGAGGCTATACCCTGCAAAGCCACAGGGGCTGAGCTGCCCAAGACCTTGGGAGCCCACCTCCTGCATGAGCATGACCTGGATGTGAGACATGGAGTGAAAAGAAATCATTTTGGAGCTTTAAGATTTGACTGCCCCGCTGGATTTTGGACTTGCATGGGGCTTACAGCCCCTTTGTTTTGGCCAATTTCTCCCATTTGAAATGGCTACCCAATGCCTGTACCTACATTGTATCCAGGAAGTAACTAACTTGCTTCTGATTTTACAGGCTTATAGGTGGAAGGGACTTGCCTTGTATCAGATGTGGACTTCTGAGTGAATGCTGGCATGAGTTAAGACTTTGAGGGACTGCTGGAAAGGCACGATTGATTTTGAAACGTGAGGACATGAGATTTGGGAGGAGTCGGGGAGGAATGATATGGTTTGGCTGTGTCCCCACCCAAATCTCACCTTTAATTCTCACGTGTTGTGGGAGGGACCCGGTGGGAGGTAACTGAATCACAGGGGCAAGTCTTTCCTGTGCCGTTCTCGTGATAGTGAAAACGTTTCACGAGATCTGATGGTTTTAAAAAGAGGAATTCCCCTGCACAAGCTCTCTCTCTTTGCCTGCTGCCATCCATGTAAGATGACTTGCTCTTCCTTGCCTTCTGCCATGACTGTAAAGCTTCCCCCGCCACGTGGAAGTGTAAGTCCAATTAAACCTATTTCTTTTGTGAAGGTATGTCTTTATTAGCAGCATGAAAACGGACTAATACAATACGTCATACAAGAGAAATAGAAAATGACAGCACTAAAAGCAATGCTATGAACGTAACAGCCCCAAGCATTAAGGAATCAGGTTATTAATTGTTACCTGAAATAAACCACGTAAATATTGTCTCAAAGTTTTACTTCTTAAAATCCATCATTGTGCCTTTGAAATAGGAACTTCGGAATTTTTAGAAGTGACACTCCTATAGTATTTATAGTAAAAACTACATCTTTCAAGAGCAGTTTGGACTGGATTTCTACATTTATCATAACATGGATACATTTAACTTTCTAAATATTGAATGTTTCTTCTCCGATCCTGTTCCTCATGGAGAAAGAGTCCCAGCAAAAAAAAAATGCTGAAGCAAGGCCCCAAGCTTCTAACTACTTTTACTAAGTGACAGGGGACACTGGCGCCTTATTACTTAATCCCAAGGGGAAGGTCTGCCATGCAGGAACTAGCAGCCCTCAGAGTCTAAAACCTGGAACATATAACATCCAACTCGCATGCTCACACATACGCATTTGCACGTGGGCTGACTTGCATCCAGGAGACAGCCCCTGAGCTCTTCACAAATTGCAGAGAAGGCCAGGAAATCAGCTCCAAAGATGATGTGCCTCTGCCCTGCTTCAGAGGCCCCAACTCACATCCTAACGGCTATGAGAGGTTTCCATGATCAAATCCAGGTGCAGAAGGCAGAAGTGAGGCTCACAAATGGTCCATCCGGGCTTTTCCGTGGAGCCCGTTTCTGCCCGACCCCCTTGAGGAATGTAAATGATCTGTTCAGGACTGAGCTGCTTTACCCTCGAGGATGTAAATTATTCATTACCCCCTCCTTCTTGCACATTTTTACTTTCATTTTCTCCATCTACTCCCTGCTTTCTCTTTACCAATTTATCTCTAAGCTACCTCAATTGCCTTCTTCTGCTCTGCTCCCCTCAGAAACTTAAAAACGAAACCAGATTCACAAGCCAAATAACTGGATTAGATTTCTCTTCAACATATTAGAGAGTAGAGAAAGCGTCTTTGTAATATGTTTGATATTCAGCCTTTTAGAAAGCAATTCCTTAAATTACTCTGTTTAAATCTTTGAACTACTTAACTTTCTTTGATAGCACACTAACGTTGCACTAAAACCTGTGCAATGTTATGAAAACTTTAATTTCTGTAGTCAGTGCTTCCACATGAACAGCAGGGGGCAGTAGGATACCAAGAATTGAAGAAATTGTCCCGGGCTCTGAGAAACACTGTTGAATTACTGCAGTGGGTCTGTGTACTCGTGATGATCTCAGCCCTCAGATGAAGTCTTTTGTTTTGTGTCCTATTTTACAATGCACCGTTCAGTTTTCTATATGAGTTGTGGCTTAGTCACAGTATTTCACTGTGACAGCTTAGCTTAAGAAAAAGAAAGGTGAAGGAAAAAAAGGGAGGAAAAGAAAAAGAGAAGATGTAAATGCTTCCAAATAAAACACATCATGAAAAGGAAAAAGTAATCTTGTATATACATATAAAGTTTGTCCCTTCTCTGTTCCCATCCTAGATACAGTTTTTCCAGATTACAGACTGAATTCATCCCTATTCCTCCCCCAAACACACAAACACACGCACACATCTGCCATATAGTTTTCTGTCAAAACAGATTTCTTATAAAAAGAAAAACAACACAAAAAATACAAAAAACTCTTTTAAAATACTTGACTTTTTAAAAAAAATTCAAAAAAATCTCTCATTTTCTGTCCTTTATCAAGCTTCTGAGTATAGAATTTTAGTTTTTCATGCTGTTTGAATATTAGTCAAAATACCTTTCATTAATGTGAATGTTGCAATAAGATTCTTCCTCTGAAAATGCACAGCTTCAGATAAATAGCCAAAAGCTATAGTTGTTATCTATATCTGATATGTTTGGAGGTGGAATATGAAGTACAAACTGAAATATGAGAGACTTGAAGAATATTCAAAGATTGTTGAAATAGGACAGGTTGGGAAAGGTTCTTAGTAATCCAACCCTCAAAGTTAGCAAATATGAAACTTCTTTTATGCATAATTTGAGTTATACCCAAAATATCATACCTGCAAGCCTAGTTTCCTCTCCTACCTAGACTAGAATTCCCAGGGTTATTTATGTGTTCTCATACAGTTATTAATTTATTACTGTGGTATAGCAGATGTATTATTTCAACATCTGGTACCAAAATTCCTCTTGAAGGAGGGATTCTTTGCTCCCTACTGACAGGGCCCTATCTGATCCTCTGGCCTTATCTCCTACTATTTTCCTGCTTACCAGCTTTGATCACTCACAACAGCTCCCTTGCTGTTCCTTAGAGCGTACTAGGTACTCTATGCCTCAGGGCCTTGGCCCTAGCTGTCCTCTGTCAGGAACAATCTTACCTCATTTATCCAAATGATTCATTCCTTTGCCTATTTCAAGTGTTTGTGCAAAAACCACTTCCTCCGTGAGGCCTTCCCTGACCACCTATTTAAAATGGAATATTCTCCCCAGCATTTTTTATGCACCCTTTCTCCTTTATTTTCCTCAATAGCACTTATCACCATCAAAAACGCTACATATTACACAGGTAAATATAATACAGGAGATAACTGAGACCAAACATATCAGCCAACAGAGGGCTCAACTTCAGTGTTAAAACAAAAAGAAAAATAGGTTGATTTCAAAGGAAAACCCAACTCTATGCTGTATATAAAAGACAAAGACTCACCTAAAACAAAACAATTCAGAAATGCTAACAATGAAAGGAAGGATGGGTAAAGGTCTACTAAGAAAATGCAAATTAAACAAAGAAAGAATTGAGATTTTGAAATTCAATAAAATAAAATTGAGACCAAAAACCATTATTGAGACAAAGAACATCTTATAATCCTAAAGGCTACAATTCACAGTGAAAATAAAAGATTTATGAAAAGGTATGCAGTGAATAACATAGCAGCTACTTTCACACGTAGGAATTATAAGAGATTCAAAGAGAAATCGAAATACACTAATAATAGCAGACTATAGTACATTTACCTTAGACAAAAAAATACAAAAACACTTATGAAAATTGACTCTAATTTATAATACAGACATGTATGCCTCAATAAATCACATAAATAGAATATAAATATTCACCATAATATAATAAAACTAGAAAGTTATAATCAAAACATAAGAAAGCCCCATCTTGAAATTTAAAATTTTTCTATTAAACATAGCTTGCCACAAAGGGAAATATCAATTAATACTGAGAATTTCTAGAAAAAAAATGAAAATATGACATTAGAATTGACAAGACGCAGCTAAAGAGTGTTCAGAACAAAAGTGATAATTTAAATAAATAATGAAATGTACGAATTAGATATTTCACTCAAAAAGAAAACGTTAGATATATTTAAGGTTCTTTTCCATTTTGGATTTTGGATTTAATTTTCTTTTTAATTGAGCAACCTAGTTTTTTTTTGTTTGTTTGTTTTGTTTTGTTTTGTTTTGTTAGCGTCTCCCTCTGTCACCGAGGCTGCAGCACAGTGGCGCAACTGGACAGTCTGCTCTTGAACTCCTGACCTTGAGTGATCCACGTGCCTCAGCCTCCCAAAGCGCTGGGATTACAGGTGTGAACCACTGCACCCAGAAAGCAACCTAGATTTTAAAACATGAGATAAATAAGCCTAACTGTATTTAGCTACATCTAACATTTTTACTAACAGTTGTAATACTGGTAGATTTTGGAAACTATTATATATATTATGGAGAAAAGTAAATTATTCTGTTAATATCATTTAGGAGCCATGATTTTCAGCATCGGGGAAAAGAGACGCAACATAAAATCAAGTAAGTAAAAACCCTATAATCTTCTATTAGAATTGGAATATCGACACAAATTTATTATTTATTTTCATCTTTCTTTGAAAAACTACATCTCTCCTAGATCTTGTGTTGAAGAGTCTGGGAAGTGATAAGCCATTTAACCATGAACATCTTTAAGTGCAGATTGTAGCATCCAAATACCTTTTTCACTAGAAGCAATCAGGACACCTTTGAGAAATGACTGATTCTACGTCTGAGGCAGTAAATGTACAATATGACACTGGAACTCTTACAGTCTCAGAAAGCAATCAAGACATTTGAGCTTGTGTCAAATAAAGGAGCCAAAAATGACCAAAGATGGGCAATTTGAAATTCAAAATAGATAATCACTGCAATTATATAAAAGTGTAAACAGAGATGCAGATACAATCAACATGAAACTCCTGGAAGCAACAGGAGATTCAATATGGTTGCAAGATACAAAATTAGACACAGAAATCAGTACCTTAATTTATGTAAGAATCTAGCCATTATAAGGAAAAGTAGAAGAGATAATTCCAACAAAAAAAGAGAAATACTCTAAGAATACATTTAACAAGTGAAAAACCTTTATGATGCTTTCTTGAAAGATACAAAGCTGAAACTTGAGCAAAAGAAAAAATAAACCTTGCTTTTCAAAAGGAAAAAAATGTCAAAAGGAAAATGCAACATCATAAACGGAAACGATATGCAGAAGATTTTTTTTTAGAAAGTATTTTTACACAGCTATATTCTATAGTTTACGTGAAAAAATAACCAAGCATATAAAAAAAACTTCAGAAAACAGCAATAACGCAGTCTAGCCCTACCAGATACTGAAATACAGTCTCTAATAAAAACAGTATAATATTAGCCCATAAGTAGACAATAAGATCAATGTGGAAAAAAAAAGAAAATATATCTTTGATCCAATTACAATGTGGAAATTTATGTATGCGATAAAAATATTTAAAATCGCTCCTCAGGGGGTGCTTTTTAAATTAAATGTTATGACAGCTAAAAAGTCATTTGAAAATAGATAAAATTCACATAGGTAGAATTCCTGCATATATGTTCGTGTGTACATACATATTACTCGTGAATCGTATAATGAGGAACCAATCTGACATCTCCAAATTGAAGGATATTCTGGAAGACCACTGGGTTAGACTTTTCAGAAATGTCAATACCAGGAGAAACAAACAAAAAAAGGCTAGGAAACTGTTCTATATTGAAGGACACGAAAGAGACTTGACAACTGCAATATGTGATTCTTACTGATGCACTATGTGATTCTTGTTAAATCTCGGATTTACATTTTACAAACTATAGGGCAAAGAAGGACATTTTGGGACAACTGAGGAAATTCAAATATGAAATATATCCGATTATTGTAATCTAACAATGTTACATTTCCTAAGCATGATGATGCGCATTGTGATCCTGTGGTCCTCAATTGAGGCAATTTTGCACCACTCCTTTTTCCCCCAACCCTCACCACCACCCCTCCCCCCTCCACCCCCCAACCACACCTTGTGGGTTTGGCAGTGTCTGGAGGCATCGTTGGTTGTCACAATTGGGGGAGGGGTTTGCCACTGGCACCTAATGGGTAGAGGCCAGGGATGCTGCTAAATAGTGGTTGTTTAGCTCAGGACACCCCCACCCCACCCCGTCACCCCCACCTCACGGGCACAGACAGCAAAAATTCATCCTGCCCAAAATGTCAATAGCGCGGGGTTGAGAATGTAGAACAATCCCTTTTTCTGAGGGGATACATACTGAGATATTAGGCTGAATCACATGACATTGTCTCTTGCGTAGGTCAAGTATCGGCAATACTTAAGGACGAAGGGTTATGACGTTCATAACAAACTCTCAAAATAATGAACAAGCCCTTCCGCCCTGGCTGCCCCGCGACCTAGGGGACCCGAGAAGGGCGCACTAGCCCGGGGCGCGGAGGCCAACCCCGAGCCTGCGCGGTGGGAAGCGCTGAGAGCTCACTGCGCACGCGCCGGTCGGCCGGCCGCACCCACGCGGCTCAGCTCGCAAAGTTGCAGACAGCCGGCGAACCGCTCAATGCGCTTCTTCTGCCCGCCGCAGAGAAAGGGAAAGAAAACTCCGCAGGGGCTCCGTTGGCTTCTTGACGAGTGACAAAGATGCTTTCCCAGATAGCAGACCGGAGCCCTGCTCCTTTGCGATCCGCCAAGGGCCGCAGAGAGCATCCTCATCCTTTTGGGCACCCGTGTCCAGGAAGAGCCCGGCCATCCCTTTCCAGACTGGATCCTTCAGAGGTGAATTTTCGTCGGTGGATTCCAATTTGCTCCGTCTGACCAGCCTAGGCAATCCAGCATCGCGTGGAACCAGTGCCCCTGGGCACACTTGCTTCACGCCGGCGCCGGCTCCGCCTCGCCAGCAAGCGCATTCCCAGGTAAACATTTTAAATACCTTAGAATTCTTCTGCCTAGAGTCTCTAATCAAGAAGTTTGCCCACTTTTTCTGTAAAGAGCCAGAAAGCAAATACTCTAGAATTTGGGCCTGGAAATGTCTCTGTAGCGTATTCGTCTTTGTTTTGACAATGTAAAAACCACTCTGAGCTGCTGGCCTTACAAAAATAGAATCATGAGGACTGTGATGATTAAAGCCTAATCACTAATGCACCCAGCACAGAGGCTAGAGCGCCAGTGAGTCCTCCACCGCTTCCTAGGCCCGACCATAGTTTTGCAGTTAGGATCCAGGTTTTATGAGGACTGGGACCCACCCAGGTTTAGTTCAGTCTCTTGAATCCCTCCCTGCACCTGCACCTCAGCTCCTCCCCCTAGGCCGGTGGCCCGTGGTGAGTTCCTGGCAGCCTCCTAAGCCACCAGGAAACACTCTGACCAACTGCCACGCCCTCCTTTGCTCCAAAATGACAAGCTCTTTTCATCTGGGAGCAAAAGCTGAAGTCCCCACATTTGAACTAAATGAGTTTAGTGTAAAAGTAATACAAGATTATCTCAGACAATTGTATTTTAATAGTATTTTTTCTGGGGATAAATGTAGTATATGTCTACCATGGTCATTTGGAAAATTCTGAGACCTATATAGGAGAAAATAAATTCTCCGTAACCCTAACCCACAAAAAATAACTTTTGAAATGCTCGTCTATTTTTAAATTATTTTTTAATGCATATTATAGGACAACTTACTGAACAATTGGATTTTTGAAATACTTTTAATAAAACTTGTGTTGTAGTACAGCATACAAGAAAGCGTACAAATGACAAATACATTTCAGTAAACTTTCAAAGATTAACACAAACATGTCCGGGCAACCACAACCCAGCTCAAGAAATTAACTAATAGTAGCATTCTTCATCTCCCTGTTAGTTTTGTCTATTCTGACATTTCACATGAAATGAATTACTTGGTAAATATTTTATAGTATTTGGTTTATTTCACTTTATATTATATTTGAATTCTCCATGTCATTGCATGTAACAAGTCTTTTTTAAAATTTTATTCTAGGCTGTATGAAATTCAGTTATATGAGTATACACAATTTATTCTTTTTGCTGTTATTTTTTCTTAATTACAGATGTATTGAGATGTACAGTTCATCCACTTAAAGCGTGCAATTCAATGTGTACAATTCAATGCTTTCAGCGTATTCACAGATATATGCAACCATCACCACAGTCAATTTTAGAAAATTTCCATCACTTGGCAACTTCATACCCTTTAGCAATTACTCCCACAACCCCAATTCCCTATCCTTTCTAGTCCCAAGCAACCACTAATTTTTCTGCTCTATAGATTTGCCTATTCTGGGCATCTCACAAAAATTGCATCGTATGATATGCGGTCTTTTGTGACTGGTCCCTTACGCTGATACTGGACATTCAAGTTCTTTCCAGGTTTGGAGCTATTACAGATAATACTTCTGTGAACATTATTCTGTGAATCAGTTCACATAGATACACATTTCTGTAGGGATACATATCAAAGGTTTGCTCATAACCAGCTATAATTACAGTGCCAAGCAGTTTTTTTAATTTACAGACCTGCCAGCATTATATGATGAGAGTTCTCATTGTTCCATGTCCTCTCCAACATTTGGGGTTTATATAGTATTAATTTATATTTCTCGGATGACTAAAGATAAAGAGCATCTTTCATGTAATTATTGGCCACTCGGATATGCTCTTTAGTAAAGTGGCTTTTAGGCATTCACCCATTTTTCTGTTGGCTAATCTTCTTCTACTTGATATGTATATTCTAGATAAGTGCTGCAAACAAACACCTTTTCCTAATTAAAGGCTTGCATTTTAACTCTCTCATTTTTAGATTTTGATAAAGGTAAATCTTTAATTTTTATTGAGGTCTAATTTATCACTTTTTGTTCATGGTTAGTGCTTTTGCTAACCTGTAGGAAATCATTGCCTACCCCAAGGTGACAAGGGCATTCTCTTACGTTACCATCTGGAACTTTAAGTTTTTTCTTGGAACACTTAGATGTGCTAACTACCTAAAATTAATTTTGGCATATGGTGGCAAGTGAGGACTATTTTTTTTTTTCATGTAGCTATCCAACTGACCTAAGTTTTTCTTGGAAAAGAAAGTCCTTTCCCCACTGCTCTGCAACATCACCTTTGTCATAAATCAATAGAAATAGACCTCCAGATGTTGGAATCAGTAGAAAGGGAATATAAAATATATTTATGGTTATTTTAAATTATTAAAGATTCTTACTAAGGGTAGCTATGATAAATGAAGACAGAGAATTTCAAGATAAATACAAGTAATAGAAGAAGAACAAAATGGAACCCCTAGAACTGAAAAATATAGTAACTGAAATTATTTGATGGGATTATCAGTAGATTGGACGCACAGTAAGGAGAATCAGGAAACTTAAAGATAGGTCAATAGAGAGCCAGGCACAGTGGCTCATGCCTGTAATCCCAGCACTTTAGGAAGCCGAGGCGGACAAATCATTTGAGGTCAGAGGTCAGAAGTTTGAGACCAGCCTAGTCAACATGGTGAAACCCCGTCTCTACTAAAAATACAAAAATTAGTTGAGTGTGGTGGTGCACACCTGTAATCCCATCTACTTGGGAGGCTGAGGCAGGAAAATCGCTTGAACTGGGGAGATGGAGGCTGCAGTGAGCTGAGATTGCGCCATTGCACTCCAGCCCGGGCAACAGAGCGAGACTCCATCTCAAAAAAAAAAAAAGTCAATAGAAATCATCCAAATTTAAAGTGCACTGAGAAAAAAAAAGTTTATAATAAACAGAACATGGTGACTCATGAAATAATATAAAGACATCTAACTTACATGAAATTGGACTTTCAAAAGTCAAGGAAAGAAACTATCAGGCAGAAAAATACTTGAAAAAGTATTAGCAAAGGTTCCCCAAATTTGATCACATATATTTATCCAGAATGTTTACTTGTTTAATGAAGAGTTGATCCCAGTAACCTATATTGCCATTAATGGAGTTTAGAGGTTAGCATAAAAGGTTATAAAGTGTTACATCTCCATGAATGAGCAGCAGGGCATTTTAAAGTCACATCGAATGTGGAAAAAATACTTTGCCAGGTGGAAGGGTCCTAAGCATGGCTATTCTTTTAACATAAATGTTGCCTGCCCACTAACATTACCACCACCGCAATCATAGTAATGCCAAAATTCCTCACAGTTTTTCAAAATATCCTGTTGGTGCACACTACGGACCTGCATCCACTGAGAACCCTTCTCTCCTGTGATCTGCCTCCCTGTCCCATACCTTTCTAACCTCATCTTCTAATGCTCTATGTAGCAAACCTCCCTGGCCTCCTTCCAGATCAGGGCTTTGGGGATTGCTTTTCCCTCTTCCAGAAGGCTCCTGCCCCCAAATATTTATATAACTGACTCTTCCACAGGTCTTTGTTCTAATGTCATTTTTCTCAGTGAGACCTACCAATGAAACAAACCAAAACAAAAAACTTATACATTCTCTCAGCATCTGGGTTAGTTTGCGGGGCTGCCATGGTAAAGCACCACAGACCCAGTGGCTTAACCCTCAGAAAATTATTTTCTTAGCTCTGGAGACTAGAAGTCCAAGAACAAGATGGCAGCAGGTTTGATTTCTCCTGTGGCCTCTCTCCTTGACTGGCCATTGGCCACCTTCTCTCTGTGTCCTCTCATGGTTTGTTCTCTGTGAGTGAGTGCCCTGGTGTGTCTCTGCATGTGCAAATTTTCTTTTATAAAGACAGCATTTAGATTAGATTAGGACCCATCCAAAGGGCCTCATTTTAACGTAATTGCCTCCTTAAAAACCTTATCTACGAGTATAGTTACCTTATGAGGTACTAGGGGTTAGGCCTTCAACATATGAATTTTGGGGGTACATAATTCAAGCCATATACCATCTCTTGTTTATTTTCATCTGCATACCCCCCGCCTTTTTTTTTTAGATGGAGCATCGCTCTGTCACCCAGAATGGAGTGCAGTGATGCGATCTCAGCTCACTGCAACCTCCACCCTCCCGGGTTCAAGCAATTCTCCTGCCTCAGCCTCCTGAGTAGCTAGAATTACAGGCGTGCACCATCATGCCTGGCTGTAGCTTTTATTTTAAATTCAATGTATTGTAATGATTTACTTGGTTTATTGTCTTAACTTTCTGTTCCACTGGAATACAGGTTTAATAAGAAAGGGATTTTAATCAATTTTGTTCTCTGAAGTGTCTTCAGAACCAAATGAGTAAAAAATTATCATTGTTAACGTTTTCACTTAGTGCTTGCATATGGACAACCTCAATTTATTTCTAATAACTCTCGGTATCTTTCAGAGGATTCCTTCATTCCTTCATGAATGAAGAAAGCCCTGATAGTGTTCCAGTAATTTATGTTTTTTATCTTCTTAACAAAAAGAGTTATAGCACTAAAAGATCCAGCTTTTTTGTTTTACTTTTTTAAAAAAAATTTTATATTGTTAATAGAGACAGGGTCTCACCATGTTGCTCAGGCTGGTCTCGAACTCCTGGACTCAAGTGATCCACCCTCCACAGCCTCCCAAAGTGCTGAGATTACAGGGGTGAGCCACCACACCCAGCCAAGATCCAGTTTTTTTACCAAGGAAAATAAGAAATTTAATATGCTTGTTTCCAAAGCAACAAATCTTTGCATGATTAAGTAGACTGAGGGCTCTTCCATATTAGACGAAAATATCCAGCCAAATTGCTGATGACTCCCTCAGACAGAAAAAAAAAAATGCTTAGAGTCATCCTCACAAAGATATTTGCCTGTTTAATTGTAACCTAATTACGACAACTTTTTTTTCTTTAGGTGGTCAGGCTCAGGATGGACCATGAGCTTTCAAAAAGGAAGAAGGTGAAAATCCTCAACTATGCTGCCATCTGAATAAGTGTTTCTTTGTAGCATGCACAGAGTCAAGGAAAATTACATCCCTGCATTATGTAATGTACCAACAACGCACTTACCCCCTGTTTTAATCTAGGTTATTCTTGAAAGCAGAGCCTGAGACAAAGGTAGAC
>NW_012123820.1:407977-421479 GCF_000951035.1 Colobus angolensis palliatus
TAGAGACGGGGTTTCACCATGTTAGCCAGGATGGTCTCGATCTCCTGACCTCGTGATCCTCCCGTCTCAGCCTCCCAAAGTGCTGGGATTACAGGCTTGAGCCACCGCGCCCGGCCGACACGTTCTATTTATGAGTCTAACACCCAGGAGCAGGAATGAGAGGCAGGGGAGTGAACATGGGAAAAGGGAAAGTAAGTCCAAGCAAAACCAGATACTGCTGTTATCAAGTGGTCCACCCCTATTAATGGCTACATAATGCAGAACTTTCTTAGGATTCTTCTTAAACTTTATCTCAGAACTGTCTGCCTTAGGGAGAATGGAGAAGTATTTCTCCATCAGCAGTCACCTCCTGTTTGTTGAGGGCTGCTGCTTTGGGGCATTAACTCACCGCCCCGCCCCCACCACCCCATCCCTCTGGGCTGCAAAGAGCTGAGAGCCCACATGGTACCTCAGCATCGCACATGGCTACATCAGAGAGGTCTTAAGACAGGAAACTAGAGTCTTGGTGCATACTCGAAGTGAGACAGTGTCAGCACAGAGCAGTGTAATATCTTCCATAACTGTTCAGCAGAGCCATGACTGGACTCAGAGGTTGAAAAGATATGGGACCATACACAAGAAGCATCTGGTAAGCCTACATAACATACTATTAGACTCATCGAAATCTGTTTCGTTCCTTCTTTATAATCAAAACTTCAGTGTCCAGAATAAGGTTGGCAGAAGGGTTATATAGGAAAGTTAACTGCATTAGAAGGTATATATTTATAAGTTTTAACCTTGAGTCATGTTCAAGGAGAAAGTGACATTGGAACTCGGAAAATTAAAAAATGATTCTACTTGAAAAATTTGACCATTGCATAGAGATATTAGCTATTGTCTAATCTTTTGTAATCTCAGAAACAATCGTGAATTGTTTGGTGGAAAATGAAAAAATAAAATTAACCATTTCTTATGTCTCCATGAGCTTTATAGACCAATGTCACTAACTTTTCTTAAGATAATTGTTTCCTACTGTCAAATAGCTCTAGTGATATGCATCTTACAATCAATGAAGGGAAAACTGATAGAAACATAGGAAGAAAGATACTGGGGTAATTTTCATCATATAAAGTGTTAGCATTACCATTGGTTAGAATAGAGGAGAAACTGCATGACTTGACTGGACATTCCTGTATGTTGTATGAGGCCCTATCTTAACAGAAATAGTGATATCATCATCATCCTCTTATTTGGTCTTGAATTGCCACCAATAGGATAAAACCTTTGAATTATTTAACTCAATATATGTTAAGTTTCTACTATGTGCTATGTATTGGTACTGTAAATATGAATAAGACATAAAATATTACATTAAAAAACATCAGAATATATGTTCTTTTAAAGTGTACCCCAAAACATTTACCATATGTTCTGGGGTGCATGTTAGGCTGTATCACAAATCAAGTCTTAAGAAATTTCAAAATATTGAAATCATATAGAGTATAAATTAAACCAGAAATCAAGTACATAAAGGTAACAAAAAATTTCCTAAATGCATTAATTTAAGGAACATACATCTCATGACCCAGGAGTCACAAAATAAATCACAGCAAAATTGCAAAAATATTTTGAAATGAATTTTAATGAAAATACAGCGTATTAAAGCTCTAAGTACTTATGTTAGAAATTTTACAGAAAGGTTGGCTATCAGTGTTTCCAGAAGCTGGGGAAAAAGTTCAGACAACTTGATGGCTGAGGAAGGGAAACAAAGTGAGACCTCTGATCACCCTGCCTTTCCGAGGCGAGCACTCTGGATCCCGTCGTAGGAGACCAGAGTCTTGCTGAGTTGAGGAGAGGAAGATTGGAGTTGAGACTGAGATAGTTTGAATTTTTAGGACAAAGTATCAACAAGGAAGAAGATAGACAAAAAAATCCAGAAATCTATGTAGAGGCTCCATTGTGTACCTAGCGGAACACTAAGCCTAACAAGCCTCAAAATTAGCGTGACATTGGGAAATATCTAATTTCCATCCAGCCACAGTGGAGAATCCTGACTGAAGACCAAGCATTCACTAAAGATCCCAGAAACGTTACGTGTTACATGAGTAGGGCTAAAGTATCCTGACTAAAAACTATACTACACTTGCTCCCCACCCGCACAAAAAGCTTAAAAACAAGCCTCAATATAGTATAAAGCTGAACTGTAAATAACTAAACTACCTGCCAGAACAAAGTCCAAATTTATTAGTTCCAGTCCTCCAAAATAACACATGGAAAGACGGGATTCAATTTACAAGACATTTATTTGAGGGCGGTGGGGAATGGCTGAGGGTTTAAATAGAGAGGAAGTCAGAGAGACAGAGGCCTCAGGATACATACAATTTCTGGCCTCCATGGAGGTGTGATGGTTAATTTTATGGGTGTCAACTTCGCTGGGCCACAGGATGCCTCATATCTGATCGAACATTATTTCTGGTTGTGTTCATGAAGCATTTTCTGGAAGAAATTCACATTTGAATTGATGGACTGAATAAAGCAGATTGCAGTCCCCAGTGTGGATAGGTTTGATCCAGTCTTCTAAGGACCCAAATAAAATAGGTGGAGGAAGGTTGAATTTTCTGCCTGACTGTGGCACTGGGACACCCATCTTCTCCTGCCCTTGACCTGGGACTGACACCTCAATGCTCCTGGTTCTCAGACCTTCGGACAGCAGATTGGGGGCCTTCTCAGCCTCCATTATTGTGTGAGCCAATTCCTTATAATAAATAAGGATTTATTTATTGATAAATCTGTATAGATTGATTATAAATCCTTATAGATTGACTGATAGATCCATAGGACTTATTGATTCTGTTTCTCTGGAGAACCCTGACTAATACAGAAGGAGAGAGGGAAGAAAGGACGGTTGAGCAGCAAAAAGCTTAGACTGTAGCACAGTTCTGATAAAGTTTGCGGTCAGATGAAGAACACTCAAACCAAAGTTGCCCATTGGAGGAGCCCCCTACCTCACAGGAATAGGCCTGCATTATTAGTATACCTTCCTCATTCATTCATTGTTGTTCTTACGGAAACAACCCACGGGAAATGTAGCCTTGGCATGACTGTATCAATGGATACAGAGAGGAGTAGCGGGGACCCCCCCCCCAGTCAATTACGTTCCACAGCAAAAGATCTCAGTGGTGCATTTCCACGCTGGCTCACTCCACCCCTTGGGCTGCACAGCTCTATTCAGGCCTAGCTGCCAGGAAGAGTATTAGGTGTCATTGTCAACTCAGGCTGTGTGCCCAGTAAACCTGGAAGTGTCTGGATATTCTTGCTTGCCAGCATATAGTCATAAATCTATTTGGGGAAGAACTTGCCATTTCATCAAAGTATATACATGTATAGCAGGGTTCTTCCTCCTAGTGACCTGTGACCTAGTAACCCAGCCACTTATGGGTTCTTCCATCTGTGGGTTCCTTACGTGAAAAGTGCTTCAAGTCTGGGAACTGAGAAAGGGATGTGTCATTGGAGTGCGGTTCCATTCGTGCCTTATTTGGTTATAGGCATTAAGCAGCATTCTTGTTATGTGCCCATCTATTTTGCCTGTAGAGGTGTTACTTTCAATTAAGTATCTCCTAAACACCCTGTGAATCAAACCCCCTTATACTACCCCTCCGATTTCACCAGTTGTTATAGTAATTATAGCCTCTTGACTTTTGGTAATTAAGCACTAGTCCTCCAGGGCCCTCTATCACTTGAGGGCCCATCACCCCTGAATCATATTAACAATCCCAGCTCTCTGACCACCTCATTTACCATCAGCCCTGGTCTAAAGAGTAAAGCCACTACTGCACTTAGTGACACTGGTAACCTCTCACAGGCTTATTCTTGGCGGCCTTAGTGAATTGTCACTATTTCATGACATGTTCATCACAGTATATCCATCACATATTCATTCATCTGAGCTCTATGAAGGTGTGATGGTTAATTTCATCACAGTACATACATGCCATTGTATAGCAGGTCCTTAACTAATATAGCAACACCAAAATTTTCAGGCAGAACTGATAGACCCTGTGGAAGGGCAGGCAAGCCCAGAGCAAACCATCTATATGCAGTTCTTTTAACAGCCTGCAAGGCGCTGTAAGATTAGGGAAACATTTATCAAATTATGTTCTGTGGAAAACTAGTTCCATAGGATATGAATTGATGTCAGGAAAAAAATTAAATTAGAAAGTTCCTTCAGTGCCAGATTCTCAAAGCCATTCGTATGTGAATGTTTAGTGCAACTCTCCAAAAGAGATGATTTGATGTGTTCCATGTGGCAGTAGTATGATGTGCAACCCAGATCCCCCTTCAAAGAACAGCTTGCACCCCACTTGCTGGGTGTAATGTTAGCAGGCAGCCTGCAGCTGACAGCCCTCTTCAGGAATTGGCATAGCTGTAGAGAACCACTTCACCTAAGGTCACACTTTTTTGTGGAGTGGCCCATAGCCAAGGATTGATCAGTGTGGAGATACAAAGTTGTTCTCTTGCCCATCTCAGGACATCTCTGAGGGCCATTTTAACTCCAGAGCTCCCTGTGGGGTTGGCCAAGGCTGTCATTGGACCTACATTATAACTTCCACCCAATTCCACTTCTCTCTCTCTCTCTCTTTTAACAAACATTTGGCAAAAGGCACTTCTTAATAAATATCCTACAATTAAAGTATATCTCAGAATCTGCATCCTGGAGAATGCTGTCTGAGACACCCCACTTTCTAATTTTCTCTGCCCATTAAAGTTCACCCCCCATTTTTTTTTTTTTTTTTTTGACGGGATCTTCTTCTGTTGCCTGGAAGGGAGTGCAGTGGCACGATCTCGGCCCACTGCAGCCTCTGCTTCCCAGGCTCAAGCAATTATCCTGCCTCAGCCTCCCAAGTAGCTGGGATTACAGGTACCTGCCACCATGCCCGTCTAACTTTTTGTATTTTTAGTACAGAAGGGGTTTCACCATGTTAGTGAGGCTAGTCTCAAATTCCTGACCTCAAGTGATCCACCCACCTCGGCATCCCAAAGTGCTGGGATTACAGGTGTAAGCCACGGTGCCTGGCCTAAAGCCCTTTTTCATAGAGTACCTAACAAGTGTAGGGCTTAAGAAATACATTCTGGATGCTGGTAAGTGCAAGTGTGAGAACTAAGTACCTGTGTGGAAAGTAGGGAGACTTAAATCTCAGCTTATGAATTCCTTTGAGATTTGAAACTAGCTTAATTTTGATATGTAACTCTAATGCTTAAAGTATTACAGGATCTACTATCTATGGAGGTGCTATGGAGAGGATCTAAATATTGTATGACCTGTGCAAATAAATTTTCTTTTCTCTGCAACAGTGTTTAAAACTTTAAGATAATCCATGGTTGTCAGGTAAAATGCACTCATATCTATCTGACAGATACAAATATTTTGCATTCTAGCTGCTTTTAGATATTTAACAGGAGAGGAAAACAGGAAATATGATTAAAGCCTTTGAAAGTCCATTTCCAAGAAATAAAAACTGCAGTAGGAATTCTACAAAACTGAAAAATCTTCAGGACTGGAAGAACTATCCAGAAAAGCCCAGTGGACTATAATAACTTATTAAAATATGTGTTTGGCAAGCCACTGACTAATACCACTTTAAGATATGAATGCATTACCAAAAAAAAATGCAGTAGTTTTTACAAGTCTTTGAAATAATCATATTTGTATTTTGAAACTAATTTGAAATAAGGAGCTGGCTTGAAATACTAAACCTAAGTGATCAGAGACAATGAGCTATCAGACTACATGATCAGCATAGAGCAATTTCCAAATAAGATGAGATGTATGCAGCCTCTACACATTTGGCTTGGGGAGGAGTTTACTTCACTTGCTTGAATAAGCCACTGTCTATGGCTCACAAGGGTCCCGTTCTTAATGAGGTGGTGCGTAGCAGCAACACACTGTGAATCCAAATAGCAGATGGCAACACTGTTGAGTAGGCTGGCAGTCTGATGTCTAGCCACCAACTGGCAGCAATCATTATTAAACTGATTCATGTGCCCAGGGAAAATCTTCATAACAGTCTTAGCAAATGTGAGCAGCAAGAAGCAAATGATCTGCTATTCCTATCTGCTATGAGTACTACCTATATTTCTTAAAATATTATTCCCCAGTGCAACCTACACAAAGAAATGGCATGATATGTGCACTGGAGGCCCTATTCCTTTCTTATAGATGCATGTACACCTTTAAACATGATAGCTGTGATTTCTCTATTTGGTGAATAGCTTTTCCTTGACGGAAATAGCTTCATAGCATTCACCCTATGGATTTGTTGCACATATTCAATGATAGGCAAGCACTCATAGATTCTGTAAATAAATAGCTGAACGTAGTCTATCTCACATAATGAAGCAATGGCCTACATTGCTCATGGTCCATCTACATGAGACAGGTAACTCATCCTAGGGTGAAAAGTTTGTTATACTCACACTTGGTTAGGAAAGCAGTCTAAGAAAGGCTCTAGCTTCAGAAAACTTATGTAAGGTTATTTCTACAAGAAAATCTTAAAGGTATCCATTTAAAAGTTCTGTCTTTATGCTGGGTGCAGTGGCTTATGCCTGTAATCTCAGCACTTTGGGAGGCTGAGGCAGGCAGATCACAAGGTTAGCAGTTTGAGACTAGCCCAGCCAACATGGTGAAACCCCATCTCTACTAAAAATACAAAAAATTAGCCGGACGTGGTGGCACACACCTGTAATCTCAGCTACTCAGGAGGCTGAGGCAGGAGAATCACTTGAACGCAGGAGGCAGAGGTTGCAGTGAGCAGAGATCACACCATCGCACTCCAGCCTGGGCAACAGAGCAAGACACTGTCTCTAAATAAATAAATAAATAAACAAACAAACAAATAAATATTCTGTCTTTACAAACCAAAGTGCTAAACAAATAGCATTTTTTTCAAATGTTGAAAGTATGTCTTGTTTGTAACCAATAAAGCCAATTTCCACAACTTTATATATTAATAAAGAAGCCTGAGGTAATATTTTTTTTTGAAAAACAAAACCCTGCTTTATTCACTTACACAATACTTACAGTTAAATTAAAAAACAAAAATCCTAGCCATTCTCTAAATCTTCATTACATTTTTAAAAATTAAGATACTCGAATTCTTTTACATGCTCATAATAACACGGGGAAAGCACTACAGTTAAATGTCATGTTACAATCACACATTTTATTTTATATTCCATTTATGGTAATTTTTCAATAGAATCAACATTTAAAATCTTTTTTAAGAAGGAAGAAAATCACTCTGAATGGATTCTTTTTGGCTTTATCAATTTGATAAATCAGTCAAGGCTGAGATATCATTTATAACTTCTAGAGTGAGTGCCTCGCCCTTGTGTCAAATATGAGAGTGGTTATCATCCAAAGTTAGATACTCCAGCCCTGGCAGTGCAGCTCGAACGCAAGCTTGCACGCCATCTCTCAAGTCTCTCAGCATTCTCCCCAAACAAGAAATCAAATGCCAGAACTTATACACTTAATATTTGAGACCAAAAAAAAAAAAAAAAACTCCAAAGGAGAGATTTACTCAAATGTGCTTGTCTCTCAGTTACTTTGTAAGAAATAAATCCATATCAGAAGAAAAGATGTCCATGTCTTGTTCTGCATGAGAAATAAGTGCCATGTACTAAAAGAAGCCTAAAAATGGTGGCGCGAGTTTCTTAAAATGGCTGAAATCTCTCAAAATACTGAACATCTCATCAGACCATCAAGAGTTACGTTTTTATCACACATTATAAAATTCTAGGTATCCCAGTCTGGGCAATATGGAAAACCTCATCTCTACAAAAAATGAAAAAAAAATCCAGGTGTAGTGGCGTGTGCCTGTAGTCCCAGCTACTTGGTAGGCTGAGGTGGGAGGATTGTTTGAGCCTGAGAGGCAAAGGTTATAGTGAGTCTTGATTTTGCCATTGCACTTCAGCCTGGATGATACAGCGAGACTCTGTCTCAAAAAAAAAAAATTCTAGATATTTGAAAAATAAGATAGGGTGATGAAGGTTTATCACCGGATATTAGGGTGTACTCAATGGTAAGTATAAAGGCAAACCAGCAATGGATAGGCTAGTTCAAAAGATGTATTATATTTCCAGATATTATGATAACAGTGATAAAGACTTGATGGTGAATAGGTACTTGGATAGCAGTACTGCAGAGGGTCAATTTGAGTAAGTCACCTGCACTACCCAAAGATGAATATTCTTTTTGAGAACAGAAGAATTCTAGTGATCATGAGGTAAGGATGCTGGAAATTCATTCCTAAAAATTTATATGTACCAAGTAGTTGTTTTCTGTTCTCCCATTCTTCACTAAAACTGTCCTTATCAAGAACACCACTGATGTCCATCCTGTCCAAATCAAAGTTTCATTCTCAGACTCTCACTTACTCTAATTCTCAGAGGCATTTAATGCAATTGATCACTACCATCATCTGGAAACACTTTCTTGGCTTGGTTACTAGAACAACAGTACATGCCTGGTTTTCCTTCTTCCTTACTGGAAGTTCATTGTCCATCTCCTATTTAGCTCCTTATCAAAATCCTGACCTTTGACATTTGAGTGTTCTTAAATACACTGTAGATTCTGATATCTGAATGAACTAGATACTCTGCTATGTACACTTTAATGAGGACAGGGACTATGTGTGTCTGGTTCACTGCACAATGTCTAATACATGGTGGACATTCAAATATTTGTTGAAAGAATGAACGAATACTAGAACAACATATGCAGTTTGAATAGATGAGTATAAGTATAATGAGGATGATCTGGATATTAAATAGTCCCTAACATTATTTCATTGAGGTAGGTTTTAAATATTAGAATCCTCACCTTTTTAGAGTATGAAATTGAGTTGTAGACAGGTCAAGTAACTTGCCCAAGAACACACAACTACAAAGTGTCAGAGCTGGGACATCTCCTGCTGTGCTAGTCCAAGGTCATGCTCTTGACTCAGTGCTATACTTACTGATAAATACAAGAGAAAATGAGGAATAGGAACCCGAGTTCAGCTTATGTTTCTCCTGGTCCTCTGCTACAACGGAGGTTGATGTTTCTGATGGCAGCAGGACTACAAATACTAGTTGTTTTTTGTTTTTGTTTTTGTTTTTTTTACATTCAGAAAGAACAGGATTGTGTCCTCATCTGTAAAATAGAAATGAAAATGCTACCAATCTACCTTCTTTTGATGGTAATTTAAGGCTAAAATAAGATAATCAATATGCCACATATAAGTCACAATACCAAAATCATGGGGGATCTTCATGTATTAATTATTACTACTGGGAGGTACTAAAAGAAGATCTGAAGTGGAAAGAAAAAATTTCCTTACTGATTAGAGAAGCAGGAAGAAGGCAGACAAGAAGGAGCCAGAACATTCCTTACTGACCTAACTCAGGAAAATCAAAAGAAAGGCAATATTCCATGGTTCCCCTGTAACAGATAACGAGCACCCACTACACAATTAAAGAATTAAAAGTTCATTGACTTAGCCATACTACATCTTCTTTTAAAACAAAAATCATAAAGATAAAAATCTGCTGATGCTGTGAAATAAAACTGGTGATTCTGCAGTCAATTTGTTTTGTACCTGTGTGGTTTTACCTTCCACTGACCCACCGAGACATTACAATTAGTGTATCCTAGGGATGATTGGAGATAAAGTAGGCAGAGGAAATTAGGTTAATGAGGAAGCATAGAGAAAGGCAATCCTGGGACCTCCTGTTCTTCAGAATATACAGGTCTTTAAACTGTAATCAGGTAGCACAGTTAGGAATATTCTCAAAATTCACTTTCACCACTGGATTCCAGCTTGTAATATTCAATTGCTATAGAAAATGATGATCAGAATGGACTTAAATTCTGAAACTTCACTTAGAAATTTTATTCAGGGTATCCTCTTCCTTTGTTGGCAATATAGCCATCACATCTCCATTAGGGAGAGATACCCAGGTTTCTCAGTCACACTTCTCCACTGTGAGTGTCACACAAGACATTTCACTCAGTTAACAAAAATATTTCCTAAATGAAAGGATGCAGATGGCTGACTGGGTTGAGCTTTGGAGTCACTCAGATCAATATTTAAATCTCAGTTCAGGTACTTAGCAAATAAAAGACAGCCCCAGCCTCAATATGCTCATTATTTAGATGGATAGAGTCCTCACAAGGTAGTTTTAAAGATCTCATGATCATTTACTTAAAGTAATTAGATTGCTGGCACAGTCAGTTTTCAATAAAGCATGGCCACTATTATCAAAGTTGCTAATCATTGAAATGGCAATACCAAAATTGGCTGTAATTTCATTTTCACTGGTTTTTGACTGTTTGTAAAAAGAGAGATCTATATTTGTGTTTAGAGATAACCTATTCTAGAGATTTAGGAACCTATCCAACAACCACTTTGTCTTTTGTGCTGCTATAGCAGAATGGCTGAGACTGGGTAATTTATAATGCACAGAAATTTATTGGCTCACAATCCTGGAGGATGGGAAGTCCAAGGTCAAGATGCCAGCATTTGGCAAGGACCTTCTTGCTGCATCCACAAGTGTTGAAGAAGAGGGTGCAAGAAGGGGCTGAACTTGCCCTTTTATGATGGTGCTGATCCCACCCATGATCCGAGAACCCTTGTGACCTAACCCTTACAGGTCAACAGTACTTACATTTTAACATGAGTTTTCAAACCAAAACTCCAAGGTGGTTTTTAACTTTAATTATTAATTAATGGGTCCAAGGAACAATTGCTAAGCATTTACTATGTGCTAAGATGAATGAGTGACTCATGCTTTTCTTCATTTCAAAATCTCCCCATTGCTTTAGTCTCTGGAGATCAGCCCTCATGGTGCATATACTTGAGTCATGGGTAGCAAGGCCATGTGAAGTTGAAGAGCCATGAACAAGAAATGTGACGTGGTTCATGATGACTGAAGGGAAAAACAGCTGCTAATGAATTTGCAGTCAGATCCTGGAAGGCTTTAAATGATGAGGTAAAATATTTGGACTTCATTCAAACCTTTTGGAGAGAAATGTCAAAAATATTAACCCCATATTGAAGTTAAAAACAAAGCTAGAAGTCTTGTTGTAGATAACAAACTGACTCAAGGAACACACATATTGTTAAGACTGGAAGAATGACATTTTAAGTTCTTTCTAGTAGTGTCTGAAATATATTAGAAGGAAGGAAATCTGGAACTAGGGACATAAAAGGTAGGAAGCTATTTCAATAGGTCAAGAGTGAGGTAATAAGAGGCTAAACCAAGGCAGAAAAAAGACACATGAGATATGCTGGGTGGTGCTCCACAACTCTTCATAACTTTGGGCTAACTCCTTTAAAGCCAGGGAATTTGGTTAAATAAAAAAATGGAAATCCACATCTGTCTCAACATTTGTACTTTCAGAGGTATGAATGTTTCCGTTTTAAAATTATACATGAAACAAATAACAGGTTAATCTGGCATACTGTCGTGCTAGCCAAAACTGTGTGTGAGCAGTTTCGTAAACTGTGCCTTCTTTTCCATTCTAGCATTATTCTGTCTGTCTTTCTCCCTGTTGCCCTTGTCTTTCTCAAGGATTTTCAGTTAACTCCTACCTTAAAATTTAGATCAGCTGGCAAGATGAAACCCCTGTCATAGCTGCAACCAGCAAGACATATTCTTCTGACTTTGAATCTGGCCCATTTTTGTGTGATGACACTTTCCTGAAGAGAATAATATTATATCTGTGAGAAAAAGTCCTATGTGTGACTCTTCATTATAAAAATATCCACTGAGTACATAACATTACTTAAGAAAACAAGAAAGTGTACAGAACAAGGAAACAACTAAAAGGGCAGCAAGACAAGACAAATGTTTCCTAGTCAAAACATGAGAATACATTTTGTTATCTGCGAAATGTAGAAAGGTTATCCCGAGATATATCTAAGGTTAAAAAATACTATGAGAGATACACTCACACACAATTATAGATAAATATACTAATAGAGATATATAAATACCAAATTCATCATATTCACACTTCCCCAGTGGCTGCTCATTTGTATCCCAACCAACTCCACCCTATTATTCATTGGGTTATGAAAATCAGAGACCTGGGAAGCACACTTAACTTGTCTCTTCCCTTAATCTCCCATACCTATTCACTAAAAATCTTCTAGTTATATTCTACTAACTAAATTTCCCTTGCCCTCACCTAATTCCTTTGCCCTTACCTAATTTGTATAGGATAAAGTACAAACTCTTTAGTATGGCATAAAGGTCCATTAGATACAGCCACATTACAACCTTATCTCCTATCCTTCCCCCGTTATATACACATGTACTTGCTGTTCCCTCTGCTTGGAATGAGTCCAAGAAGGAGCAAAGATCATTTCCTCTGAGAACCCTACAATGCTCCCTGCAGCCCAAGCCTACTTTCTTAAAGCACTTACTACTTATCCTCAATATTTTGTATAACTTACCTGCCTCTACCACTAGACTTAATGAAATTCTTGAAGTTAGAGATGTTGCTGCATCTATCACAATGAGAATCATCTGAAGCACGCACAAACACACACCATTTATTATCACTATTAACATGACTTTGCGATTCAACTACCATCATTAGCATCCGTACTATTTCAAGAGACTTCTGCCCAGGAAGATTACCTTACAAGTGATAATACAGTATTGTTCATCCCTGGACCTTCTCTGAAATCCATCAATTCTTCACTAGAAAATATTAACCAGCAGTTTACACCCTGAGATTCTTTACATAATGAATGTAGACGAAATAAATGCATTTAAATGTATTACAATTATAGTAATGTAATAGGGAATGGAGGAGACTTACTAATGAATAAAATGTACAAATTAAAGTACATTTTACTGTTTCTCTATAGTGTCTGACAATTATTCCCACTACTCAAAGCAAAGAGAATACCAAGACAATGAGAAGGAGAAAACCTTCACAATTTTCTGAGCTCTGTAAAGAAATGCTTTCCAGGTAAATCTTTGATCAAAACAAAGGCATGGTCAAAAATATCCTTAAACAGTCAATTTCTACACAGTGCTTGACTCTATGCAACTATTAGGGACATGGAAATTGATTGATGGTGATTTTTAATATACCAAAAATTTTTAGAACAAAAAATAACCACACATATGCTGATCTACTTAAAATACACGTTAGTATTTACTGGGCTTTCATTCATCTCACCTCCTTTTCTTCATTTCCTCAATTCATTTTACATAACCTCTCACCCTTTGCTTACTTCTAATAATCTTTCTCTCTGCCCTGCTGCAAGCGTGAACTACCATCAGAAAAATTACCTATGTTAATATCCAGAATCTACAGGGACTTAAACAAATTTACAAGAAAAAAATCAACCCCATCAAAAAGTGGGCTAAGGAAATGAACAGACATTTTTCAAAAGAAGACATTTATACAGCCAACAGACACATGAAAAAGTGCTCATCATCACTGGCCATCAGAGAAATGCAAA
>NW_012123820.1:421964-509982 GCF_000951035.1 Colobus angolensis palliatus
TGGATATAGCTGGAAACCATCATTCTGAGCAAACTATCGCCAGGACAGAAAACCAAACACCGCATATTCTCACTCATAGGTTGGAATTGAACAATAAGAACACTTGGACACAGGGTGGGGAACATCACACACTGGGGCCTGTTGTGGGGTGGGGGGAAGTGGGGAGGGATAGTATTAGGACATATACCGAATGTAAAGGACGATTTAATGGGTGCAGCACACCAACATGGCGCATGTATACATACGTAACAAACCTGCACCTTGTGCACATGTACCCCAGAACTTAAAGTATAATAATAATAATTTAAAAAAGAAAGAAAGAAAAATAGCCTATGAATTCAGCTTTCCCATTGATTAGTCTCTATAACCTTTTTGCTTTAACTGAAACTTGGCAGTGCCCTGAGAACGCAACTTACCCTTGATCTTTCTCTCATACTCTATCTTGGTTGATTCCAGCGCTAGAGAGAAAAAATGCACAAGATGAGCTTGGAATATCTTGTCATAGACATAACAAAGAAGATAGTGAAGACACCCAAGGACATATTAGAAGGACCCAGCAGCTAACTTAGAGAGGCTTTCAGTGGTCAAAGATAGGAACATTTTAGCATCATTAAGAATAACACTACGATGGCCACACGTGGTGGCTCATTCCTATAATCCCAGCATTTTAGGAGGCTAAACAAGAGGATTACTGGAGCCCAGGAATTTGAGAGCAGCCTGGGCAACATGATGAAACCTCATCTTTATAAAAAATAAAAAACCTAGCTGGGCATGGTGGTGCACACCTATAGTCCCAGCTACTCAGGAGGCTGAGACAGGAGGACCGCTTGAGTCCAGGAGGTGGAGTCCACAGTGAGTTGTGATTGTGACACTGCACTCTGGCCTGGGTGATGGAGCAAGACCCTGTCTCAAAAATAAATAAACAAAAAGAATCATACCTACAACAGATTAAAGCACAACAAATATGTTTAAGTATGTGAGTTCCTAACTATACTAAAAATTATTGGGGGATGCTAGGGAATCATCTTATTATTTTGAAAACATGATTTTGAAACAATCATGTATTTACATGAACTGTAACACTGTTCTATTAAATAGGAGATGAAGGAAAATTTCTGTTTGTAAAAACGTTCTAAGGGATTTCTAATCTCAGCCATGCATGATAAAGTAGCTGGTATTGAACTAACCCTTCTGCCAAAAGCAACTATAAAAGCTGGTTGACATATACAAATCAACTGTTTGAAGGCATTGGCAAACAAACAGTACAAGCCGGACTTTCTCAGGCCCTGAAAGAAGGAAAGCACATATGGTGAGGTCTATATTCATGCTATGACTTTCTTCTGAGAGCATTTTTCAAATCATGATGAAGGGGAATATAGCTCAAACCAAGAGTGACAGTCTTACTGGACTGAGGGGAGAGAGGTCTGAGTTCAGAGCGGCCAATATGGCTTGGAATTGGGTCTCAAAATTTCAAATAATAAATAAATTGAGAGAAGGATACAAAAATCTTCATTCAAATTCCTCAAGTCATGTTACCAATGCTAGCACAAATAGTGACAGGTGGGCAAATGGAGTTAAATTGTTGAGCGTTCTTATATTTGACAGTAACTGGTGAAATTACTAATTTAAGACTGCAATAAGATATGGATGAATATATTATAATTATGTGGAAAGCACTAAAAGAATTTTCTTAAATGTCTAACTAAAAAACTGATAGAGGGAATGTGGAAGAATAAATGACACTAATTAATCCAAAATAATTCAAGAAAGGAAAAGTAAAATATCAAGGACAGATAGGACATATAGAAAACAAATAGCAAGTTGGTAGACTTAAATCCAACTATATTAGTAGTTCTATGAGACATAAATGGACCAAAGGCTTCAATTAAAAGACAGAGACTGTCATACTAAATTACAAAAAAAAAAAAAAAGAACGAACAATCACCAGCCTGGGCAACATAGGAAAAATTAGTCTCTCCAAAAAATATATTAAAATTAGTTGGACATGGTGGCATGCACCTGTAGTCCCAGCTTCTTGGTGGGGCTGAGATGGGAGAATCATTTGCAGCCAGGAGGTCAAGGCTGCAGTGAGCTGTGTTCATGCCACTGTACTCCAACCTGGGTGACAAAGTGAGACCCTGTCTCAAAAAAAAAAAAAAAAAATTCCACTAATGCTGTTTACAAGAGACACGCTTTAAATACAAGGGCACAGAAAATTTGAAAGTAAAAATATATACCATGGAATAGTATGGAAAATATATATACCATGCAGAAACTAAACAGGAGGAAGCTAGTATAATTTTATTAATACCAAGTAAAGCAGACTTTAAGATAAGTGTATTAGTCCAATCTCAGCCTGCTATAAAGAACTGCCCAAGACTGGGTAAGCATAAAGGAAAGAGGTTTAATTGACTCACAGTTCTGCATGGCTGGGGACGCCTCAGGAAACTTACAATCATGGCAGAAGGGAAAGTAAACATGTCCTTTTTCACGTGGTGGCTGGAGAGAGAAGCAGGGAAAATCCCCTTATAAAACTATCAGATCTCATAAGAACTCACTTGTTATCATGAGTACAGCATGGGAGAACGGCCCCCATGATCTAATCACCTCCCACAAGTTCCCTCCTCCAACACATGGGGATTATAATTCAGATTACATTTCAAGATGAGATTTTGGGTGGGTGCACAGCCAAATCACATCAATAAGTGTTACTGGAAATAGTCAAAATGATAAATAGGAAAATAAGACATTCCTAAATTTGTATCACCTAATACAGTATATAAAGACAAGAGTGACAAATCCACAGTCATACTTGGAAATGTTACAATCTCTGACAGAACAAGCAGACAGAAAATTCAAAAAATCAGTAAGAATATAGAAAATTTGAACAATATAATCAACCATCTTAACCTAATTGACATATAGACAACACTATAGCCAACAACTGCAAAGTGCACATTTTTTCCAAGTGCACTTAGACATTTACCAAAATAAACCAAAGCAAATCTAAACAAATTGCAAAGAATTGAGTATGTTTTCATAGAGTATGTTCTCTGACCAGAGTGGGATTAGACTAAAGGATGAAGACATAAAGATACTAGAAAAATTCCTAAATGTTTGGAAATTAGCAATATACTTCTAAATAATCTATTAAAAAGGGGGGGGAAATGCAATGGAAGTCACGAAAACAGTACAGGCTCTTACAAATCACTTTTATAAGTTGATACGCTTTTGAATTATCCATTTCATAAAACAGATTTTGGAAAGCTTCAGAGGAAGCTTATGGTCTTACTCCATTTCTCTAGCCTTTTTTTTTTTCCAATTATAATTCCAGCAATTACTAGACTTATGTTTTTAAAGAACTGTGAAGTGTCTGTCTGAGATTCTTTTCTACTTGGTACCTAAGAAGTTAGCCTATCACAATTTTAAGGATGCTAGAAGAAGGCTCAAGACTCCTGGGTCAGAGCTAAAGAAATTTATTTCTTACAACACAGCAGGCAGCATGAGCTTCAAGTTTTTCATTGGTTTTCATGTCTTCCAAATCTCATGGAAGTGATATGGTGCATCTCAGATGGATGCAGCTCACTAGGGTGACCACCTCCCCCATTTACCTAAGACCAAAGGGTTTCCTAATATTCAAGATTTACTGTACTGTAAGCAGGAAAGTCTCACGCAAACTCTGACAAGTTGGTCAACCTGTACACACAAGACTTACATAAAAGCTGAGATTCCCTGAGCTTAGGAGATAGCAAACTTTTAAAGGGACTGCCAGTAACTTGCCCATCCTTTACACTGGAAAGAGACATTATCTTTATTATCGTAAATAGCAAGCAAATCTGTCCTTTGCCTTGGAGGGAGACATTATCTTTATCTTCCAAAACTGTTTCCATGCAAACACACTTGAAAAGACATTTCAGAATAAAAGCTGTCAATGTATCTGCTCTGAAGATGTACAGAAATGCAAAAGATCTGTGGAAAATTGTTTCCCAACAATATTTTTATAAAATTACAGTACAATTATAGCACACTCATCTCTGTACTAATCTGTATCCTGACTTAGAAGATGAAAATCCTATACTCTTCTAAATTGTCACCAAGTTTCCTTTCTCAATAATCCAATACAAAATGTTTGCTCATTATTTTTAATAGGAAGTTTGTGAAAGGCACCTAAGTATGCTGAAAGAGGTCATCTACCTCTCAAGAATAAGTTGCTATTTTGTCTCAGCAGCAAAGATTTAACAGAGAAAAAGATATTTTGTACTGTCACAATCATCCAAGGACATACTTACTAAATCCTTCCCTTGGCATCGAGCAAAAGAGGTCAGGGTCTGTGAATAAGGCAAGGGAATTTAGGAGTAGGAGGAGTAAAACAGAAAACAAAACCAAAATAAACAAAAAAGCCCTGTGTTCCTTTTGGTAAATGAAGCATATACTAGGAGATCAAACTAATCTGGACTTTATGGAAATGTGTGCAGTCAATTTCCTTGGAATTCATCAGCCTGTAGGTCCTAGTCACTCATATTGACTGTAATAATACAAATTTCAGTGTTCTTTTTCCCTACCCAGGAGAATTTCTAGGAATCCCTAGGGGAGGTTTCACAAGCACTCAGCAAGTCTGTTCTTACCATTCGCCATCTTTTACCACTGGTCGAACACTGCATACCGTGACGTCTCTAGGATGCTGAGGCCTCCACCACAGCTAGGGCCTGGGTCCCACAAAATACAAAGCCTCATCACATCGTGTTACTGCATTAACTTTCTGTCGCTGCGTAGAGAGCTACCACAAACATAGTGACTTAAAGTAACACAAATTATCTCACACTTCTGTAGCTCAGAATTCTGGCATAGCTCAACTGTGTTCTCTGCTTAGGGTCTCTCAAGGCTGAAATGAGATATTCACTTGGCTGGATTTTTTAATATGGAGGCCCTAGGAAGGAAATCTGCTTCCAAACTCATTCAAGTTGTTGGCCAAATATGGACATAGGTCTATGTTTCTCTGCTGGCTATAGGCAGGAGCCACTCTCAGCTCTTTAAGATCACCTGCATTCTGTGGCACAACCTGCTCTCCCCAGTCTTCAAGCTAGCAACAGCGCATCAACTCCCCGTCACGTTTTGAATCTCTGAATTCCTCTTCTGATCCTACAGAAAACGCTCTGCCTTAAAAGGAGTCATCTGATTAGATCAGGCCCACCTGGATTGTCACCATACTTTAAGGTCAATTAATTCACTTGGGACTTTAATTACATCTGCAAAATCCCTTCAAAGAAGTACTTGGATTTGTATTTGAATGAATAAGCAGAGGTCAGAAATCTTGGGCACGGGTGCGTCTTTAGAATCCTGCCTCCCAGTTACTACGTGAAGAGCCTCTTTCACTTCTGCTTCCCACTGTTTTAGAGAGGTCCGGTAAAGCATTGTTTGTGCACTTATATGTAAGAATTTTTCGAAGATCAGATCTTTGGAGATTTACATATAGAACCATTGCTCTCCACAGTATTTCAACCAAAACATAATGGGGTCTTTGCTACAAGTCAAATGAAAGTGCAAAGGTTGATGCTACATACAGAATTGCACAACCACAAACATAACTAACGCTTTATCACAGATTAGGACAAATACTTTCTCGGAAATATCAGTCCTTCAGGAAAATTCTTTTGGGGAGTACTTACCAGTACACCAGGCATGCCCAGACCTGTCTGAATTCCAGTTACGTCTACAGCCTGTTCTCTTACTCCATTTACATACTATTGATAAGGAATCTCCCAGCTTCCTGTCTCAGAGAACATTGAGCACTCTGAGCTGCTTCTCTCTGAGGAACACAGAGAGCATGTTTCTTGCTCAGCAGCTAAATGTCTGACTTGTCATTTGAGACAAATGGGGATTTATGCTTCCCTCGTTTATGTGCTTCCTCAAAGGACAAGCCTCAGAGTTTTTGTGCTTGGAAAGAGCAAGGGTAAAGTACCAATTAACCAAACACATTGCCAGAAAGGACAGGTAGAGAACTATTCCGTGTCATTTCTGTAAGAAGGTCTGCAGGACCAGAGTTAAATAAAAAAATTAGGCCTTGTTTTCTAAATATAGCACGGAGAATAGCAGAATCAAAACAGGAATGGCATTTGCATTATGGGAAGGAATGATTTAGTCCCTTCCTTTTCCTTTTTTCATCCAGTTTGCTTTAAACACACAGCTCAGTTGTGAACTGACTGAACTGTGAAGAAGGCAGACAGAAATGTAAGTAGGAAAAAAGGCCACCAACCAATCTTTAGTATTTTTCGACTTTGATTGGTCACCGGTGTCGAATAAAATCACCCTTGCCGGAAAGTAACTTCAAAAAGCAGGACATAGCACTAGTACTCAGGCTCCATAATATGTGTCATATATTTTTTTCAAAGTCTAAGATCCACATAATGCTGTTCATTGTTTGGCAAAAACAAAAAAGTTAGATTTTGTGTCTTGACTTCTGAAAAAATGTGGAAAACAGCCAAATAGATTGCTCAGTGTATTGCACGTTTTTAGGGAGTTCTTCTATTAAGCCACCCATTCAATAGACAGTTAATAAAATCAGCCAACAAGGCAATGAAGAATTGAATTTCAGAATTTTATTTTCCTTTTATGAGTCTCAAGATAATTTATGTAGAAGAGAATGATGGGCATGAGGAGAGATACCTTCCAGGTTTATATTCTATTTCCCCTCAAAACTAAGGACTCTGAGCAACAACCAGGTTATATGTTTATGCTTAACCAAGGAAAAATGATAGAATCTCCTATAAGAGATACAATAATCCTATAATAATTGTCTATTTCTAACTGTGGTTTCAAATCAGAACAAAAATGAAAAATAAAGTAAATGGATACATGGGGAAAAGGAGAGACTATTTCCTGTCTATGAAGAATTAAGGTAATGAATTTTTACAAGAAGAAAGTTGACATTGAATCTAAATATTTGGAAGACAAGTATATATAAATCATTTCCATATTTGTACTTAGCCAGCCATGGCTTCCAAAAAATATGTGCAAGTATTAAAATTCAGGTAAAATGAGAAGTAATAACCCAAATCACTTAAATCTTAGCTTCTGTTAACCATGGATAAAGATGTAAATAGTGCTTAATTGCTGAAAACTACATGAAGAGCTTTGAGATGTAATGGTAAGTGTTGGGACTAGAAGTCACATAGACTTATGTTTGGTGCCTAATTCTGCCCTTTTTGTGACTGTGTGGCTACAGGCATTCTTCTTAACTTCTCTGAGCCTCAGTTTCCTTGCCTATAAGGTATAAAGAAAACCTTTCTTGTTTTTCTACTGCGTATGTCTTCCATGGCCCCTTTCTTCATTCCTCCTATTCTGAGATAATGTGGCAGAGACTGACTACATATTCCTCAAACCTGTTTCTTATTTCTGGACCAGCAGCTGAATGATAGTGTCCAATAGCCATGCATCCAGGTGGCCCATATGACAGGCCTCTCTGACAGAACAGAAGCAGAAGTTATGTGCCTCATCCAGTCTGGGGCAGTTTCTTTTCCCCTCACAGGGTAATCTTGGAGGCCACATTTTGCAGATGGCAGAAATACTACACAGAAAGCCTAGATCCTTGGGTCACTATTTGGAAGAGAGCTGCTTGACCAGCAACATGTGTAACTGACTCTGCCTATGTGGAAAATAAATTTACACTATTATAAGCCACTGAGATTTGGGGGTTGTTTGTTACAGCAGTATTATTTACCCTGCCACTGAAATTGGTACTTCGAAGTGCAGCATTGCTATAATAAAAACGTGAAATATGTGTCACTAGCTTGGCACTTGGGCAATGAAGAGCAAGAACACAGCCATAATAGGTAGAATGCCTGGAGAGTCATACCATACAGTGACATAATATCTGTTAAAATTGTCATCTGCCATAAAATGGAAGGCGTACTACATACCTACTTAGCAAGTAGGTTTACGGGGAGAGGCTGGGAAGCGGAGAACGAACAGTGTGCGTTGGTTGTTGCTGACTCCTGGCAGCAAAGTATTACAAGAAAAAAGCGCAGGAAAGGACTGGCCAGTTTGGGGAAAGATGTTAAAGGGAATGAGGAGTACAAAAAGTCAAGGGCTTGCTGGGTGGAAAAGTCAACTATTTCTTAACTTGAAATCATAGAAGATGATATTTAAAAACAGAGACGAAGCCTAGAGGGAAGCCTAGTACCCTCTTGGATAGAATCACTCAGTCTTTCAGCAAAAACATATTAAGACTGTGGTGTTCCCACTCGAGCCTGGCAGCTTCAGGGTTGCCATCATTAAGTTGAGTATGTGAGACAGGGATCTGAAGAAGCAAAGTAAAGTACCCTTGAGAACTATATCTAGGAAGGTACTTTGGGTTTGGTAAATACATGAAAATGAGTCAGTAGAAAGCTACTAAAATTTCTTTGAAATACATTGCCCAGTACCAGAAGTCTGAAATTAAAATGTCAGACTTTTAAGACTTACAAAAAGCTTGAGTCTTTAACTTCCATGAACAAATAAAGTTGGGAAAGCTGTATAACTCCCAAAGAGGGCTTACTCTTAATACCCAGTCCAGAGAAAGCCATGGAAAATAATAAACTTGGGAGAAATTGCTAGAGAGCAAAGCCAGGGGCCACAGAAAGCAACAGACAGAAAAAAAAAAAAACAAAAAAACCCTTAAGGACAGTAACAATTGGCACTAATCAAAGGACTTCTCCTACCCCAGAGTGGGAAATCCTCACAATGTTGACTAAGTGGAATTTCAGAATTGCCATAGCCTGATGATTTTCCTGTGTCTTTCATTCTGCCGATTTTTTAATGAGAATATTTACAGGCTGTCTTGCGCCTGTTTTACTAACTGTGTATTGGGGATGGAGGGGAGCAAACGGATCACTATCTTTTAGATCATGGGCTACGCAACCACAAGGAGCCACATCTAGGACTAAAGGAGATAATTTCACATCACTTGAACATCTTGGACTTAGAGCTAGAAGCAGGGACTGACTGGATGAGATCTTGTGTTTTCCAGTTAAGAAAGGGGCTTATATATTCTATGTGTGAGAGGAAGCATGAAATTGGTATTTGATGACCAAAAGGACAAACTATGACAGAAGCTTATAAGATACTCATCAAATGTTTTTTTTTTTTTTCCCTGGGGATGCTGGTAAGCTACATTTCCAGCCCTCTTGTGTGAAAAGATGGGAACATATGTCAAGTTCACACCAATGTAATGTGAGCAAAAGTGAAGTGTCCCTTTCTGCCTGAGGCAGTTGAGAGCAGAGGTGTCTTCTTCACACTATCCATCACTCTGAAGTGACAGTAAAGGCCCTTGGTGAGGATATCAGAGCTATCTATGAAGGAGAGAAGGCCTGAGTCTCTGAGACAGCACTTGGAGGAGAGCTATCCAGGAAGACTGCCCAAAATCTGCATTAGACTCATGTGAATGAAATAACTTGTATTCTGTTAAGCCACAGAAATAAGCAAATTGTCCATTACTCTGTTAGTAGCCTCTCTAAAGAACAGCTCTGTGTCTCAAATAATCTGGCCCTCCTTTCCCATTAGAGTTGATGGCCTCAGTATGGTTACCTGACCAAATTCTCTTACCTAGGAATTTGGAGGTGTAACATGTACTAAATCAGTTTGCTAGGAAAAGTCAAGCTTTAAACTGATGTGGCACCTGGGGGCCCAAATGGTAAATTAGTGTCATAAGCAAGATTAAGTTGTAGAGAAACAGAAAATCAATGAAAAAATGGACAAAAAACAGAAACCAAAAACAAGGTAAGTTTGCACGGATAAGCAGGAGACAGATTAAATTAGCAGAGGAGAGCCATGAATATGCCGCACCTTGTGTCAGCCATGGACATGTGCTCCTTGAATCTCCCATTAAAAAAGAATTCAATCTCCCATTAAACAAGAATTTGCCAATCATTAGCATCTCCAAGATATGCCTCAGCCTTCAGCTGAGGTTGTGTTCTTCCTGAGCAACTTTAGCCAATTACTGGGCACACACTGTGGGTGTGAGGGCCTTTAATGCCTCATGTGAGACTCCTCAAATGGCAACCTTTGCTCACAATCTTTGCCCATTGTTGGATTGGCTGAGACTTTGTCACGTCTGCATCACGGTTTGAGGTTCCCCCTGCCCTATCTGAGTTCTTCATTCTTTCCTTTCATGTCAAAGCAATAGCATGATATGAAGGTTTTTCCTGCCAGCTCTTGCTTCCTCTCTGTTTTATCTTTCATAGGCATTTCTCCTACAATAAACCTCTTTTACTTTCAAGTCCATTTCAGTGTTGGCTCTTCCATGCCAGAGCCTAAAGTCATTTTAAGATTTTTAGAGGTTCTAGGTATGAAAAAGATTGTGGTGTCTCGAACTGTAATTGTAAATATAAATAATATTTAATCATAAAAATATATGAAGCATCAACAAAATTCTGATTTTTTTCATAATGACTCCCCCAGTGATCCTTTGTTTGTTTTGAGACAGGGTCTCACTCTGTCACCCAGGCTGGAGTGCAGTGGCACAATAGTCACAGCTCACTGCAGCCTCAACCTCCTCAGCTGAAGCAATCCTTCCGCCTCAGCGCCCCCAAGTAGCTGGGATTATAGGTACATGACACCATACCTGGCTAATTTTTTTTGTAATGTTTTTGTAGAGACGGAGGCCTCCGTATGTTGCCCAGGATGATCTCAAACTCCTAGGCAAAAGTGATCCTTCTACCTCAGCCTCCCAAAGTGCTGGGATTACAGGCATGAGCCACCACACCCAGCCCCAATGTGTTTTTGCTTATTATTTTGAATTTGAAATTTCAAATCGCCCCAAAAAAAACTACCTCTATTTTTAATACATACTTATTACACCTTTTGGGTAATTCAGAACTGCCTAAGCCTCACTTTGAGTTCAATCTTCACCCTAGTGAAGTTAAACTCTGAAATGGATTTGGGCTGGGAGAAGGGATTGAGCTTGTATTAGGTATTGCTGTGCAATAAATAATTAAACCATAAACTTGGCAGCTTAGGACAAAACATATTTATTATCTCACAGTTTGTATGGATTAGGAATCTGTGTATGTCTAAGGAATGTGTGCATGTCTAGCTGGGTCCTCTGTCTCAGGGTCTCTCCTTGGCTGTGTTCACAAAGCTGGGGTCTCATCTGAAGGCTGGATGGGGAAGGATCCACTTCCAAGCTCACTTAGTTGTTAGCAGTCAACAGGCTTTTGAACTGAAGGTCTCAGTTCCTCACTGGCTATTGACCAGAGGCTACCATCAATTCCTTGCTAAAGGGACCTCTTCAACCTGGCACCTTGCTTCATTAAAGCATTATGTGGAGAAATCAACAGGGAGAGTCAACTAGCAAGATGGAAGTCATAGACTTTTGTAACTTGATCAGGGAAACGGTATGCCCTCAATGTTGTCAAGGAAGAGATCTCACAAGGCAATAAATATCAGGAGGTGAGTCTCACTAGGGCCATCTTAGAGGCTGCAAAATTTAAAAAAAAACTTATTATATTCATTGGTTGAACATTTAAAATGCTAAAAGTTGAACAATTATTCTTGGTACACATTAATGCACTTTAATCAGTTTCTTTGCTTTTAACATCATGTATGGCATTTTTCTGAAGAATGTGTTTTTTAATGTAATATTTAAATCTTTTTAAATAAAATTACCTCCAATGTTATTAAAGTTACATTTTGTGATGAATAAAATTGAAATCATTACATTCTTCATTGGAAAAAAATGAAAAAGGAACAAATTTTAAACCAAATGAGACAGTGGCATAAACCAGGACCTCTCTGCGCAGACAGACTGAAAGCTATAGATAGATAGACAGATAGATAGATAGATAGATAGATAGATAGATAGATAGATAGATAGATGATAGACAGATAGATGCTATTGATTTCCCATGCAGATGTCAACCCTCATAACTGGAGGATATCATATTTCTAATGGTGAAACACTAGCAGCAAAAAGTAAGAGACATCAATTGTGAGAAAACAAATCACAATTGCACATCATATGTCTGCTGACATTGGATCTGTGCTGTCTTCCAGTTGTGTCATCCTATTTTACTTCTTAAGAAATGAGGAAATTCCTATTTTGGGGCATTTTGCAGCCAACTCTCCCTTGAGGAAAACAAAGCTGCTAAGTAAGATTCCACCCAAAAAAGGGGAAAAGCGTATATCAGATAAACACATTTATACTCCCACACAAAATAATAGCATGAGCTGTGTTTTAGAGGAGATAGGGTGCTAAACCAAATTCACTTCTGTTAAATCAAAGCTTCCCCGAGAGCAAGTACATGGCCACATTGGGGAACCAGATTCAAGTTAGAGAAAGAGGAAATTTGGTGATAATGACTGTTTCTTTTACCCTTCAGGGAAAAAAAAATCCAAGTAGAAAGCAGCTCTTCTCCAGTTCAGGTTGAAGAGTCCTTTCCTCCTGTCACATGTTTAGTTGTCCCCTGAGGTTAGCGGTGCAAGCTCACACTTGCCGGAAGATCCACACCAACACAGCCTAAAATGGTTACTTAGTTTCACTAAATCAGGTCACAGTGAAAAGGACAACCTTTCATTATCCACTGAAGTGATCTTTGAATCCAGTATTTCTATTTTCTCAATATGATCTCGTAGCAGGAATTATTTCTCTCAAGAACCACAAGAGGGAGTATTCTTACCTCTTTGTCACTGTCCATCTCTGATACTGGATAGATAGTACCCTTTTGCTTTTTTTTTGTTTTAATGATAAGACATATTACTAAACAGCTTCATTTTTATTCATCTAAAATCTGAGTGATTATCCGTGTGTCTTTCCCGTGCATTATATCCAGGACATTTTCATAACCAGTCATGAGAAAAGAGAAAGCAGACAGTATTTCATACTAGTTCTTTCTCTCACGTTTATTATCTGGGGATTGTGAAGGAGGATTTCTTTGTCAAGTTGTGTTCAGCAAGTGCAAGATAGCAATGGATGATTCTCCCTAACTAGGAGGAAAGGAATCATTTATCTGGAAATAATCATACCACTGCTTTGAGCTAACCTGCTGCCTAGTCTTTCAAAGGCTAAAAGCAAACCTCAAACATGATTCTGTCGATGTTCATCACATGCCTATAAGATAAAGAGGTGATAACTAATACTTTTTTCAATGACCAAAATGCAGTACAAATCAGGAAAGTATCGATCTTATGTAAGATACCACATTGTGTCAGCCAAAGTAATATAATCTGCTAAAGTAAGCAGCCCAAAATACCCACAAATTCACACACACACACAGAAACACACACACACACACACACACATACACACACACACACACCATACACAAGGCTTATTTCTCACTCCGGTCACTCTCTGATGGGAGTTAGGTGACTAGCCTGGGCTGCTTTCTTCCGAGTGATGATTCAGTGATTCAGGTTCCTTCTATTGTGTGACTCCATCATCTTCACACTGAATTTTCTCTTGACTATCAAGTAAGAAGTGGCATAATTTCAGGGGCTAGGCATGGAAGTGGTATACTTTGTTTCTGTCACCTAAGTGACAGACTAACCTGGCTAGAACCCGGTCACGTGATCAACTTAGATGAAGAGTGAGGCTTCCCGTATGCCAGGAAAGAGAATGCACAATTACTGAGCTTCCAGACCAGGAGTTTGTCTTGTTTTTAGTTTAGTTTTTGTTTTGAGACAAGGTCTCACCCTCTCACCCGGCTGGAGTGCAGTGGCACAATTTTGGCTCACTGTAGTCTCCACTTCCTGAGCTCAAGTGATCCTCCCATCTCAGCCTCCTGAGTAGCTAGGACCACAGGTGGCGTGCCATTACCACTGGTTAATTTTTGCATTTTTGTAAGGATAGAGTTTCATCATGTTACCCAGACTGGTTTTGAACTCCTGGATTCAAGCAATCCACCTGTCTTGACCTCCGAAAGTTGCAGGACTATAGGCATGAGCCACCACAGCTAGTCTAGGCCTAGAGTTTTTGACATGGTTTTCATGGGGTACCAAAAGTTCTGTTAGCTTAGATGGAAAAGAAATTCCATTCTAATCTCAAACTGAAATTTAGCATTTCCTTCCATTATAAATGTAGGCATCATAGACACTGGTGGTGCCCAAAGCCATATCTACTCAGTCCATCTGATTTCAGTGCAGCTGACGTAAACAATTACATGCATACTGTCAGAGACTCTCTGCAGGTATGACATCTCCCTGGTTTTTGTTTTGTTTTGTTTTGTTTGCTTTAGAGATTTATCTGAAGTCTTGGAAGGTCACTCAGTAGATGCAGGGGGCAGCTCAGAAGTGCAGAAGGGTTAATAACCATGAGGACAACACTCCAACCATGCTAAACAGTAGTGTTTATATAAACAGACCAGTCTCGAGTTCTTCAGCAAGATAATTCTGAGGCACATTCCATAAACTTTGAAGTTTGCAAGTAGCATTGAGTTCCGGTTATTCTTAGCAACAACCAACACAGTAAGATGTATTGGCTTTTCTCTCTTTCTTGTCTTATTCTCCTCACTGTCTCACTTCTGTTTCCTGGGACTATCTCCCAAATAAACTACCTGCACCAAGTCGTCATCTCAGGCTCTGCTTTCGTGACAATCCAATTTAAGCATCGATGTGGGAAGAGGCTCTAGAAAAATGCCCCTCATTATAGACTTTGAAACTGAATTACTAAACAGTCAGATAGCAACTGTCACATGTGGCAAGTGTTGGGAAAGGAGTGAACTCCTAGATTGCTGTGGCATCACAAAGACTAAGATGCTTATCTATGGCATATTGGGATGTGGTATAGGCAAAAGGCGTATGCTGCATCTGTATCACTTGAATGGTATGGGGTAAATGTAATTAAAAGAATGGGATATGTAGGTATGACTGAGAGCCTAGAATGCCCAGCTTATCCTAAACTCTAGGTCATCAAAAGTGGTCTCTGCCCCTTGCTAGAAAAGCAACCTTCTATTGCCAGGAGACCATGCAATGATGTTAAAGCAGATGCTTGTAAGATAATGCCCAAGACTTGCCCTCACTTCCCCTCATTGACTCCCAGCCAGTAACTAAAGACCTCAGCATAGCCCAACCAAGGAAGAATAGTTCTCGCTACAAGAGTAAATAGCTTACCAAAAGATTTGCAAGTCTTGGCTCATGTGTACTGACAAAAGCTGGCAGTGGATCTTGAGAATAATAGACCCGAGGATATGGGGCATCATATAAGCCTCACAGTGGGGGCAAATGATTAACATGGTTGCACTCTTTCAAAAGTGAATGTACTAGCAAGGACACCTGGAGCTAGTTCTAAGATGATGCTGCAGTGATTCCCTTGAGCTTGGACATGACACTGTCTTGTAATAAATGAGTTAGAGATGACAGACTGTGTTCAGGGAATTGATAAAGGGCACAAAACGATCATGGAAATGGGCATCTTTCAATTGATTACTTATGTGAGCTATGAGAATCTACTGCCTATGCTCTGTGGAAAGGGAAGACACATCCTTCTTTAGGGAAGCAAGGAATGCACCAGTGAGGGGGACACCAGCATCACTGAGACACTCTTGGGTGACTCTACTTTGTAGCTCAGGATTGACTTGGGGAGATGCTATCGTGGGACTAGAATCCTTAGTGTCAGTGGAGATGGTAGGATTGTGTAATACTGGAGAACAACTTGTAGTATTTAACTATCAGAGGCAACATTGATATAATTACCATAACAGAAAGCAAGAGTAGAGCAGCCACGTGTTTGCCTTAATTTGTATCTCTCTGTGGTCATGGTCATTAGACCATAGTGTCCTCAGAGCAAAGTAAAAAAACAGTGAAAAGAACAACATATGCTTTAGCAGTCTGCCAAAAGGCTCAAGGCATTAAAAAAAAAAAAAGAAGAAGAAAAAATAGCTTTAATCAATCCTATCTCTGATAATCTACCTACCTGCTCACCAAATATCCATTTTGCTCTTTCTGCTCTACAGAGTATGCAGTCACAGTTCAAAAGAGGCAATTCAAAACAGTATCCACTCAATACATCAAGTTCATTCCAAATTCTTAAAAAGTTACAAAACAATAAAATAAGTAGATGTATATTTTGCTCATACAGTAAGTGATAAAACTTCTTCCATAGCAACAGAAAAGAGAGCTTAACAGAAACAGCTTCTATTTCACAAAAGTCTAGATACCTTTTGCTATGTAACAAACCTCTTCAAAACTTAGTGGCATAAAATAATAGCAATATTTATATTTCCTAGAAATTGGAAATTTGACAAGGCTTGGCAAAGATCATGTGTCTTTGTTCCGCTCAGCATCTGCTGGATTAGCTGTGGATATCGCCTAAAACACCTATACGTGCTGTCTGCGTGTGCCCTCACAACATGGTGGCTGATTTCCAAGGATGAGTTTCTCAAGAAAGAAAGTCACATAGAAGCTGTCGACCTTTTTAGCATGAGTGTGGTAGCAGTGACACAGCATTACTTTTCAATACATTCTATTTGTTAGATGCAAATGACAAATATAACACTGAACAATATTAAAGAGGAGGGTAGTTAAAGCAAACCTTTTGATGAAAAGAGTGTTAGGCCGGGTACAGTGGCTTATGCCTGTAATCCCAGCACTTTAGGAGGCCAAGGCAGGGGGATAGTTTGAGTCCAGGAGTTTGAGACCTGCCTGGGCAATGGGTGAAACCCTGTCTCTATAAAAAATAATACAAAAAGGTCAGCTGGGTGTGGTGGTGCATGCCTGTGGTCCCAGCTACTTGGGAGGCTGAGATAGGAGGATCACCTGAGTTTGGGAGGTGGGGGTTGCAGTGAACCAAGATCATGCCACTGCACTCCAGCCTAGGCAAGAGAGTGAGACACTGTCTCAAAAAAAAAAAAAAAAGTGATAAAAAGTTTGTGGACACGTTCACAAACCACAACATGCATGCATAGTTTTCCCTTACTTATTGATCTAATTTTCTGGCCACATGTATTAAAATGAATTATTACATGTATTAAAATAAAAATACTTGGTTGAAAATGTAGAACCTGAGGCTAATATAAGACTTGGCAGGATACTTACTGGATAGGCTCAATAATAGAATGGAAGTGACAGGAAAGAGGACCTGGGGACAGTACCTTTTGGTCTAGTATTTGTGGAATTGGCATCCCATAAGGAAAGAAAAAGAGGATGGTGCAGAAAAATATCTGAAGAAATAATGGCTGAAAACAGCCTAATGTTGATGAAGGTCACAGATTTATGGATTAAAGAAGTTTAGTCAACTCCAGACAGAATAAACACAAAGAATTCCATGCCAAGATACATTATAATCAAACATCTGTAAACTAAGAAATGAAGAAAAAAGACTTTTTTAAGCAGTGAGAAAGAAAGACCTTAACTAGAAAATGGGAACAATAATTCAGATGACAGTGGATTTCCAACCTGAAATCACGGAGGCCACAAAGAAGTGACTCAACAAGTGCAAAAGTTTCCTTCAGGAATAAAGAAAAAATAAATACTTTTTCACATGAAGGAAAACCAAGAGGATTTGTTGCCAGAAAACTTACTCTAAAAGAATTGTTAAGGGAAGTTTTTCAGATCAAAGTAAAATGAAAAGTAAAAGGAAGACTTTGAATATCAGAACAAAGAGAAAGCAACAGAAATGGTAGATACTTGGGTAAATACAAGTTCTCTTGAGCTCTTTAAAATACATTTGATAGATAAAACTATTTTATCATATTATCTGATGATTTTTTTAATGTACATCAATGAAATATGTGGGAAAACTACAACATACACTGAGGAATATTAAGGGACCTATATGGTGGTAAGCTTTCTACATTCTAACTGAAGTGGTAAAATATAGATTCTAAAGAGATCATGAAAAGTTAAATATGTATACCTCTTGACTGACCACTACATAAACTGTTAAAAAAAAAAAAGAGAGAGAGTCAAGCACACAATAGATAAATTAAATGGAATACTATAAAAGTTTATGTAATCCAGAGGAAGGACATAAAGGAGAAACAGAACAGTAGAATATGGAAAAGGAAAAATAGAAAAAATAAAAATTGTATACCTAAATCCAAATTAAAGATAAGTTAAAATTAAGTTAAAGGTAAAATGGACAAAGTATATCATGTAAACACTAATCAAAGGAAAGCTAAAGTGATAAGAAGGGATATTCCATTAATATAATATGGATCAATTTACCAAGAAGCCAAAACACTTCAAAATGAATGTGGACATAACAACAGAGCATCAAAATATGTGAAGCAAAAACCGACAGAAAAGAAAAAGAAACAAACTCATAATTATATTTGACAACCTCAGTTTCTCTCAGTATTTAATAGAACAAGCAGAAAAAAATCAAAAAGGATGTAGAACTGAATAACAGTATCAACTAAGTGGATTAAATTCATATTTATGGAAAACTTCATTAAATAAAGCAAAGTGCATTTTTTTCAAGTGCACATGGAATAATCACCAATATAGACTATATCCTGGGTTACAAAACAAAACTTAAATTTTTAAAAATTGATATCATGCAAAACATATTCTCTAAGCATAATAGAATTTAACTAGGTATCAGTGACATAAAGACGACAGAAAATTTTCTTTTTTTTTTTTTTTGAGACGGAGTCTAACTCTGTGGCCCAGGCTGGAGTGCAGTGGCGCGATCTCTCTCCACTGACTGCAAGCTCCGCCTCCCGGGTTCACGCCATTCTCCTGCCTCAGCCTCCCGAGTAGCTGGGACTACAGGCACCCGCCACCTCGCCCGGCCAGTTTTTTGTATTTTTTAGTAGAGACGGGGTTTCACCGTGTTAGCCAGGATGGTCTCGATCTCCTGACCTCGTGATCCGCCCGCCTCGGCCTCCCAAAGTGCTGGGATTACAGGCTTGAGCCACCGCGCCTGGCCAGAAAATTTTCTAAACACTTGGAAATTAACACGCTATGAACAACCTATAGGTCAAAGAGAAAATCTCAAGGAAAGTTAAAAAATATATCATACCCAGCCAGGCGCAGTGGCTCACACCTATAATCCCAGCACTTTGGGAGGCTGAGGCAGAAGGATCACCTGAGGTCAAGTGTTTGAGACCAGCCTGGCCATCATGGCGAAACCCCGTCTCTACAAAAAATACAAAAAAATTAGTGGAGGTAGTGGTGGGCGCCTGTAATCCCAGCTACTTGGGAGGCTGAGGCTGGAGAATTGCTTGAACCTGGGAGGCGGTGGTTGCAGTGAGCCGAGATCACACCATTGTACTCCAGCCTGGGCAACCGAGAGAAACTCTGTCTCAAATAAATAAATAAATAGAGGGAAAAATTAGTTTTTATTAACCTTTAGAAAGGTTGATAAAATTAATAAAGCTCTAGCAAAACTGAAAAAGAAGAACAGAGAGAAGACATAAATTACGAATAACAGGAGTGAAATGGGGGATATAATTACAGACCCTACAAACATTAAAAGGAAAATAAGGGAATGCTATGGACAATTCATTATATATAAATTTGATAATTTATATGAAATGGACCAATATCTCAAAATCCTTAAACCAACAACATACACCCAAGATGAAATCAATACTCTTGAGCAACCTTTTAACTATTAAAGAAATTGAATTTTTTAATGGAAAAAAAAGTTTAAACAAGAAATCCCTTGGCTTACATTATTTCACTTGTATATTTAAAGAAATAGCATCAATTCTACAGTCTTCCTGAATATAAAAGCTTAGGTAACACTTCCCAAATCTGTTTATGAGGCCAGCATTCCTCTGATATCAATACCAGACAAAAAGATCAATAAAGTAAAATAAATCTACAGCACAGAATCATTCACTCCTGAACACTGACATGAAAGTTCTCTACAAAATATCATCAAATAGTATATAGCAATATATAAAACAAATAATGACCATTGGACACCATGACCAATTATATATCTACCATGTTAACTGTCTAAAGAAGAGAAACCATAGTATCATATTAAAGATGCAGAAAAACCATTTGATAAAATTCACCATCACTTAATTCTTTTAAAAAAAAATCTCTCAGCCAAGTAGGAATAGAAGAAAACTTCCTTAACATGCTAAAGAGCATCTACCAAAACACAACAAAAACAATAACAACCTCTACCTAACATCATACTTGACTAAAGACTGAATGCCTTCCCCCTTAGATCAGGAGCAACAAAAACATGTCCACTTTCATCACTCCTATTCAACATCATAAAGATTGGATAAGCAGAAATGAAATTGGTCCTGTTTGCAAGAGATGAAATTGTCAATGAAGAAACACCAACGTAATCCACAAAAAAACCATGATGAACTAATAGGTGGGCTTAGCAAAGTCTCAGGATACATAATCAACACGCAAAAATTGATCTTTGGTAGAAGTCTAACAAAATATTTGTAAAACCTATACTGAACACTACACAGTACTGAGGAAGTAAGTCAGTGCAGTCCCAAATAAGTGGAGACATACTGTGTTTATGGGTTAGAAGATTCAGCATAATAAAAGTGTCAATTCCAATGTAATTCCAATCAATCCCGACAGGATTGTGTAAACATATACAAGCCGATTCTAAAATTTATATGGAAAGGCAATGAAACTAGACTAACCAAAACAATTTTGAAACAGCAGAATGAACTTAAAAGTAATTTAAGAATTACTACAGAGCTATAATAATCAAGGCAGTGTGCTATTGGTGAAGAGATAAACAAAGATGAATGGAAAAAAATAAAGCACAGAGACAGACCCACACAAATATACAAATATGGCCAATTGATTTTTTACAGAGATGCGATGGCAATTTAATGGAGAAATTATCATCTTACAAGGAGCAACTAAACATCTATACGCAAAAAATGAATCTCAAAACTCAATACCTCTGGAGTGGACTTGACTCAATTAAGACTTGTTGAAAAGCTTTCAGAAGGGCTATGTTACAAAGTCACTAGATACTAAGGGATCAAGAGACCTGATTAGCCACACTGGAACATGACTCAATATGAATCCTGGATACAAATACAAAACACAAAACTATAAAACTTTTGGAAGAAAACATAGAAAACCTTCATGGCATGAGGTTAGACAGAGATTTTAGACATAACATCAAAGGGATAATTCATAAAAGAAAAAAATTGATAAATTGGACTTTGTCAAATGTTAATACTTCTGTGAAAGGATGCTGATTGAAAAGACTGCTGGACACAATGGCTCACACCTATAATTCCAGCACTTTGGGAGGCCAAGGTGGAAGGATCGCTTTAGTCGAGGAGTTTGAGACCAGCCTAGGCAACATGGAGAAATCTTATCTCTATGAGAATTAGCCAGGTATAGCAGCACATGCCTATAGTTCCAGCTACTTAACAGGCTGAGATGGGAGGACAACTTGAGCCCAGGAGGTGGAGGCTACAGTGAGCCATGATCATACCACACCACTGCATGCCGGCCTGGGTGACAGAGCCAGAAAGACCCTGTCTCAAAAAATAAAAGTAAAAAGATTGAAAATAGCATCAATTCTACAGTCTATCAATTCTATCAATTCTATACTATCAATTTTGTAGTCATTAACTGAGAGAACTCATTTGCAAATCTTATATCTGACAAAGATACATATCTCATATATATGGAATATACAAAGAATATTAAAAAACACCCTAAAAATTCACCAACAAGTAAACAAATAACCAAAGTTTAAAAACGGTGAATTATTTGTATAGGCACTTCACCAAAAAAACCCCACAATGTTTTCAAATAACCACATGAAAATATCCTCACCATTATTATTAAAAGCATGATGTACCACTTCACACCTACCTGAAAAGCTAAAATTAAAAAAAAAAAAAACCTGATACTACCAAGTGTTGGTGAGGATGGAGAGCAACTGGAACTCTGATATATTCCTGAAATGAAAAATAGTAGAGCTACTCTGAAAAACATTTTGACAGTTACTTTTTAAGTTAAATATATCTTGCCATGGCCCAAAATCCCACTCCTTAATATTTACCTTAGAAAACTGAAAACAGATGTTCATATAACATATCTTCACACACACACATATGTTCACACATGCCCAAACTGCCAAAAACTGGAACTAACCCAAATGTTCATCAATGAGTGAATAGAAAAACTGTTTACTGTGGAGTACTATTCAGCAATAAAAGGAACAAACTATTAACACACATATAAACTTGGGTGAATTTCAAATGTATTATGCTGAGTGAAGAAACCAGTCTCAAAAATTGATTCCAATTATATGACATTCTAGAAAGGGAAAAATTATAGCTACAGAAAATAGGTTAGTGTTTGTTATGGGTTAGGGCTGGGGAAAGGGTGTGGCTACAGAGAGATAGCATGAGAGATTTTTGGGGGATGATGAAACTGTTCTGCACTTCAATTGTAATAGTGGTTACATGGATCTATACATGTGCTAAAACTCAGAACTTTACACCAAAAATCAAAAATGAATTTGACCATATGTAAAATTTAAATAAAATTTAAATTTATTTAAAAAATAAAATGTCGAAAATTTTTAATAATTTAAACTCTAAGGAAAAAATAGTTATCATTTTCAGATCTCTAACTACATGCCAGGACCTTTCTAGTCAAAGGCTTTATATTCATTAACTTATTAATCCTTACCATAGTCCTGTGATGTAAGTATCCTTATTCCACAGATGAGGAAATCTAAACATAGAGGGATCAAATAATTTGTCCATGATCACACAACTAATAGGGGGCTCATTCAGGATTCAAACTTATCTTTACCCATCTAGAGCCATAGCCCTTACCAATCATTACTTTGAGCATTGAGACAGAAAATCAATCGCTGGTAGAAGGATATGTATTACTTTATCTCTTTTCCAAACTTTTTGAAGAAAACTAATAGTAGGATATTTGTTTTTGATGTTTAAGATGGGTACAAACTAACACTTACTATTGGCATCAAAAGTGAAAGGAAAAGAGTTTTAGAAGTCTGCCAAATCTCAAGATACATGAGAACTACAAAACTTTCCTTATCTACGAGCCAAATAGCTAAGAAACTCAAATAACTGACTTTTTAAAACTGCAATTTACTTTCATGTGAAAGATATAAATGACAAGTAAACAAGCTGATATCAAGAGTTTCTGAAGCAATTTCAAAAATATACCATAGGGTCAGCATATTTTCCACCTAATTTCTTAGACAGTCTATTTAGAAGTGTAGAATTCAAATCAATAAGTATTTGACCACCTACTATTTATGTTCATTATGATAACTGTATTACTTCAAGATCCTGAGGTGTTTTCTGAATCATTAAGCAAGTTTCACATTTTTCAGTATGACCTTATAATTATTTATTTTGTCATTTTCCCTCTAAAAACCCATTAATATTTAGCCAGATTACTAAATTAACTATTAAATTTCATTCCTTCTATCATTTCAGTTAATAGAAGTTCATGGTGTTCAACTGTTTTAAAATAAAAATTAAAAGCAAAAGCAAAAACTAATCCTTGTCTTTGTTAACTATACTTCCTGGTTACTGACTTTGAGCTGTGTCATCAAGACATATCGCAGGCTTTCAATTCCTTTTCCTTCATGTAACTCTAGGGTTAGAGTTGAAATTAAATTATTAAAAAGCAATTTAAATTGATGTGAGGGAGCATGCACTCTCAGCCTCTTTTCTTTGCACCCATCACAAAATGTTCCTGTTTTGAGGATGCTGGGAGATTCTGCTCAATTTAATTCAACTGCTTCGATTCTGTAGTATTCTGCCAAGCTTTGTATTAGATCTTGGGAGTAAAAAATTAAGTCAAGCATGAGCCTTACTCTCAAGTTACTCAACATCAAACAGGAAACACAAGCATTTAGAATAGTGGCTCTAAAAATAGACATCTCTAGAGTCTAGAAAGACACAAAAGAAGTCACTTTGCCTGGGTGGGTAAACAAAGGCAGCACAGAGCCCTATAAAATCACTGAATAGATCTTAGCCCAGCTGTAACTACATCACATCTCCCTGCTCCTGCAGGACCCATAAGGCGAGCAACCATACAGAAAACCCATGAGGTGTTTGACGAAGTTTTATGAAATCATGCATTAATCCAGAGTTCAGCACACTTTTTCTGTAAAAATCCAGATAGTAATTATTTTAAACTGAATTGCACTCGGTCTTTGAGTGAAAGCACCCATATGTAATATGCAAATGAATGAGCATGGCTATGTCCTAACAAACATTTACAAAAACAGGTGATTACACTGGGTTTCAGGGCACGGTTTGCCAATTCATTCATCAATTAAATCAATACAACTAAATATCTGAGTTTCAAATATAAATTACTTGGTCTTTTACTGATGAAACCACAAAGGAGTTATACCTATGAAAAATGACCCCTCACCAGTAAAATTAATAAAGACCCAAATTCTTTTTTTGCACATATCTAAAATACACAAGCCTTCTTATACAAACAAAATCTCCACTCCTAAGAACTTTTTTCCTGCTTAACGAATTGTTACCTTTACTACTTAAAGTTTTGGGGAATATTAGGAAACCCTGGAATTTAAGAGGAAGAGCTTCATTAATTGTGTTCCTCTTCTTAATCTCAGACCTCTGCTTTCAAGGGTCCAAGAATTTGAACAGATGGAAATGTGTGTGAACTGTGTGTGGACATTCTATGTACTGTATTATAGAGTACATAGACTCTACGTACTATGAGGTCTCTTGATCCCTTAGCAACAAACTGCCTTGTAACATAGCCCTGCAGAGAGCTTTTCAACGAGTCTTAATTGAGCCAAGTCCACTCCAGAGGTATATGCATAGAGCCTGACCCTTGATTTTGAGTGAGACAAGAGCTACCTATTGACGCATGATTCAAACTCCTTTCATCACAGTGTCTGAAGAATAATAAAAATTGGAGCTGAGACTCATGTAACGAGATGATAATGGATGGGGGTGTTGTGAAACGTATGAATGCTATGACCAGATTAACCTAATTTGTAGCTAAATCTGGGATGTTACTTTCTTAAAAAGTGCATTCAGCATCATGTAGAAGCACTAAAATTTAGGTAAGTCGGCAGGTAAGAAAAAAAGTAGTACATGTTTTTTTCAACTGCTGTTATACAAACATAGTAAATACTATTGAATCCAAAGTATAGACTGCTTTAAAAAATTATTCTAATGCATTAGCAAAGGTAATGCTTTTATTTTATTATGAGCTGCCCACGTGTACTTCTTAGGTTGTGAATCATTTGAGCAATTTTTCAAGTAAAGAACATTTTATTCTAGAATGAAAATAATACCAAATGCCCCTCAGTAGTGTGGGGTTAGCATAAACATGGAATGACAGGCAGTTTAATATAAAACCAGAATAATGACATAATACAGTACATTGAAGCTGCTATATGATTTCTTATGCATAGCATTTTGGTTTTCATGAGCATAATTTCAGGGACCATATTTTGATGAGTCACAGTCTTGTTTACAGTGCTAACATTTTGTTCTCTCTTGTAACTATGATGGGAGTCTGAAGAGATTTTCAACTCATTCACTGAAGCTGCTACTTACTGTCTGCTGCTGATACTCTTTGGAGAAAGGATTATAGATAGCTCTGGGTTTCAGAATCTCAAAGATATTTCCTAACCATAGTACAAGGACCTAAAAGCCTTTAATCGAGTTTCTAATCACAAGCAAGATGGTTCTACATTAAGGGCCCTTTGAGAGTAGCATTCGTGTCATTGTACCTTTGTCCCATATCAAATAGGATTCTTATTTTAGCACCAAAGGCAATTCTTTCCTTGTAGACTGAAGAGAAGCCCTAGCCAGTCTGTTAAGGAATAGAACACAGTAGCTTCCACTTTATTCTCTCTCCCACATGACTCTGGAACCTATTTTATTTTGACGAACAGCTACATATTGAAAGCCATTTTACAAGTGTTAGTTCATTTCATCCTCATAACAACCTTGTGACGTAGTTACTATTGTTACTCCATGTACAGAGGAGAAAATGAGACACTGAGCGGAGCACAGGGATTGCTCCAGGCCACACAGCCAGCAGGAGGCAAAGCCCAGATTCAAATGCAGATTACTCAGCTCCACAGTCCACACCCTCACAGGAGGCTGCACTCCTTGCCCAAGCATCTGACAAGGGCAAAGAGAAAGAAGGCAACCAGCTGGCTACTTTCTTCCCTTCTTGGATGCCTCCAACAGGGCGGGAAGGACGATGCAAATGACTGAGAGTCATCCCATTTTGGACACACTTAAAACACCCCATGGAATTTTTATTCTGACTTTCTTCTGCCTGTGTGGCATTTATGTTTAAATAAAAGAGAATTCAACTCGTATGTCTGATATCTTCATGACTAATTTGCCAGGGATAGTCGCCACGTACACTTCGTTGTATCGTTGACCTGTTCAGTTTAGCATTTGCTCAGGGATTTCCATTTTTAACCTAGTGCTATTAGCAAAAGTTGTGTTAAACATGCTAAGATGGGTCTGGTGGACTTTGACTTTCCAAGCTTCAGTCTGATCTAATTGAGATTTTGTGCGGTGAGCAGAGTTCCGACTTTAACACATGGTTAAATCTGATTGACTTCCAACCCTTTCTAAACACAAAATAACTAACAGCAACTTCCCAAGAACATTGCTACAGGCTGAATGTTTATGTCCCTCCAACATTCAGATGCTGAAATCCTTACCCCAATGTGAGGGTATTTGGAGGTGGGACCTTTGGGAGATTCGGTCTTCATAAATGGGATTAGTGCCCTTATAAAAGAGATCACAGAGAGCTTCTTCTCTCATTCTACCATGTAAGGATGCAACAAGAAGACACCATGAACCAGGAAGTATTTCCTCACTGGACACAGATTCTGCCAGCTCCTTGATCTTGACTTCCCAGCCTCCAGAACTGCGAGAATACATGTTTTTTGTTTATGAGTTGCCCAGATTTTGATATGTTGTTATTGTAGCCTGAACAAACTAAGACAGACATCATACAGGACTCAGTAACAAAAGGAAATGCACACAAACACTGTCTTGGTGTTTGCTGCGCTGTCATCTTACTGGTGGCCCATCCAGTGGAGCATGGCCGATGCAGCGATTCTTACTACAGGCCTTGCCACAGCTAACAGGATACCTGAAACCGTCAGTTCGCCAGTTGATGGAGTCTTTGAGAAATAGGGAAAATTATAGGGTTAATTAAGATGAAATGTGCAGGGGAAATAAAGACAGAGAGGTCCTAACCTATAGGTAGTTTTTTTTTTTTTTTTTTGGAGATGGAGTCTCACTCTGTCACCTAGGCTGGATTGTAATGGCCCGATCTCAGCCCACTGCAACCTCCACCTCCCGGGTTCAAGCCATTCTCCTGCCTCAGCCTCCCAAGCAGCTGAGATTACAGGCATAGGACACCATATCCGGCTAATTTTTGCATTTTTAGTAGAGACAGGGTTTCACCATGTTGGCCAGACTGGTCTTAAACTCCTGACCTCAAGTTATCTGCCTGCCTCAGCCTCCCAGAGTGCTGGCATTACAGGCGTGAGCCACTGCATCCAGCCCCTATAGGTGATTGACTATAGTACCCAAATAAGTACCAAGAAAATAATTTCCCGCTTATATAATTTTTATTTTATACACAGATAATTCATATAAGTACTTTTAAAATATTGCTTTAAAATACAAAAGGAGCGAGACTCCATCGCCAAAAAACCAGTAAGCTGACAGGGCAGCAAACACCAAGACAGTGTTTGTGTGCATTTCCTTTTGTTACTTTTTTATTTTAAAGCAATGGAATTTTTAAAATTATGATTATATCTTGGTATTTCATTTTTAAATAGTTTTTGAATAGAATTTATAGAAGTTTACAAATAAAAGACAATCAATTTAGCAATCAGTAATTATGTAATTATAATTATAAGCATGCCATTTTATTCTCAAATTTGTATATGGTCACCCTATCTGGGAAGGAAATCCATTAAGCTCTAAGACAGCCCTTCTCATCCATGGTTAGACGCTACAATTACTAGAAAGTTCTTCCTCACACTTATTCAAAATTTCCTTTCTAATAAACTTTTTTAAATTTAATTCTGCCTTCTGTACCTACATAAATTCAATTCCAGAACGTCTTCCCCAGTAGAAATATTTTAAAATATTATCTTCTGTTTCTTGTCTACCCAAGCAGATTTGTAATATTTATAATCCCTATATATCTACTTTTTCCTACCTTTTTTTTGTAAAAGCTTTTAGAATGTTTAGTCATATAACAAATAAACATTTGTGCCTGCTTTGAGTAGGCAGCAAGAGGTACTTCTTTTTAAAAATCACTTATTTTTTTTTCCGTGGTGATGGTAGTGTTCTCACTTTTTCACCCTAGTGATTATTTCTTGCAGAAACAGTGAATACTTAAAAATTTTTAATGGAAGGAACAGAAATATTCCTTCAGGGAAAAGAAATAATAGCAAGATACTGAGATGAAGATTTCAATATACCAGTTACAGAAAATTGGCATAGGCTTCTTAAAAATGCGCAGGATTTTAGTGTAGCTCCACCTCATATAGTTTTGTGAGGGTTAAATAAAACAATATGAATAAAACAACAGACTGGAAATACTATGTACACATTAACTATTTTAAAATAATTCATCTTTTTAGATCTTCTTTCTGACCAAAAATAAGAAGGAAAAAAAGATTAAAAAGTTGACTATTACAAATATAGGGGAAAATTGAGAGAAATTTAAAATTTTTAAGAGACTACAACGTATATCCTATAATAAATTTGAAAACCCAGATTAAACACATAAACACTAAGAAAACAAAAATTATCAAACTAATTCAAGAGGAAGTAAGAAATCTGAACTGATCCTTAGATCCAAATAGGCAGAAAGTTGGAGCATAGTGTACCACCCACCATGGTAATTACTCGCGCATGGACTGCCCTCATCGAGTTACTGGATCTCTAGAGCCATTCAGCACATAGATGTGGAGTCACTGAATGAATCAAATTGGTAACAAAAAATTAGAAAGATTTTTCACCCAGAAGGGCAAGAGTACTAGATGATTCTAGAGAAAGGCTCCATCAAACACTTCTGAAACAAGGAATTCTTATTTGCTCTTTAAACCAATTCCAAGCTCTATTTGAGCTATCCTAACGAAACTTGAAATAGCACCTATAAATATAGATGCCAAAATCCTAAATAAAATGTTATAAAATTATTCCAGAAGTGTAATAAAGAAACATGAAAGCAAGTTTGTTTTATATCAGTAACCCAAGAGCAGTTCAATATTAAGACATTTTATTAAAGCTGAAAAATCACATGATTATATCAAGAGATACAGAAAAGACACTTAATAAAATTCAACCACATGGAGAATGATACACTCCATAATTTATTTAATCAGTTGAAATCTTTAGTTTGTCATTCATTCCACCTTCTCTAAAAATACTATTTGGTCATTTATCACAAGTTTGCAGCAGTCCTCCAGATATAATCTTTGATTGGCTCTTCCTGATTTAAACCTTGTACTTGGAAACTTGCTTCTGTTTGTTTCCTTTTCTTCCCCTGTCACTTTCTGCTTGAGTCTAGTAAGCCAAAGTCATTAGAAAGAGGATAGACAAGTCAGCCCTAAGAACTGACAAGTCCAGAAGTTCTGGTCAGATAAATTTCCTTTGGACAAAGTTTGCCCTGTGTCACCTTGCCACACCTTATTAGGATCTTCCTCAGTCTTGTCTTTGTATCCTTGAGAACTGCTCTATTTGGTTTTGCTGCTCAGAAGAGGAGAGTTCACTGGATCCAACTGGTGATAAATAATCTTTGGTCAGTTTCTAGAGAACAGAGGTTTGCACAAGCATCATTCTTAGTAACCCCTGAAATTCGAATAGGATCTTCTCATTCTGTTTGCCTACCAGATAGAATACCTCCTCCCTTCCTATTTTATTTCATGTGCATTTATCTCTAACTGGCATAGTTCCACCAGGGACACAACATTTAGTGACCATTTGGGGAAAATTTTGACATGAATAAGATTATTCATTTGAGAGGTACATTCAAAGAAAAAAGGAGGAAACCCTCATGAGGAGATTTTCTGTCTTGTCAATCTAAAAGAGAGATAACTTCCATAAAGGAGAAACCCTTCTCTTTGCTTTTGTACTTCAGGGAATTAAAAAGTATCATTTTAAATTATAAATTTGATAGAATTGTCAAGGGCCTGAGTTACTGTTTAAACTGGCTTAGTGCCTCTCACACCTAATCCTGTGTATGTGCACATACACGTGTGTGAAAAATGAGTTTTCCTACATCTATGACTACTCCCTCTCTTATGGCCTGAATGTTTGTATCTCCCTAAAATTCCTGTGTCAAAATCCTAATCCTTTATGTGATGATATTAGGAGGTGGGACCTTCAGGAAGTGATTAGGTTATGAGGGTGGGGCTCCCATGAATGAAATTAGTGCCCTCATAAAAAAGACTCCACAGAGCTACTTTATTCTTTTCCCACTATTTGAGGATGGAGCAAAAAGGTGCCATCTATGAACTCAGAAGCAGACCCTCACAGTGTTAGGTTTTGAAGGGAAGGCAAAGGTTAAATAAAGACAGAGAGAGAGAGAGAGAGAGAGAGAGAGAGAGGTGGCTCTACAGCAAATCCAGGCTCTATATCCAGCATAAGACGTGCAGAGGTGGGACACCAGCTTAATGCCGGTGCCCACCACTGCTTACAGGCTGGAGGAATTATAGCTCTGGGCAGGAGGGGTGTGGGGAACGCGGCCTGCTGCCTGAGAAAATGTCAGTAATATGTTCTCATGATGAGGTGGTTTGGCCCTTATTCCGGCAGAATATGATGTTCCTTGCACTTTCTCTCAGCAGAATATGATAAGAAAGTCCGGTGGCTGGGCGGGATGTTTCTCATGGCCTGAATCCCCATGGAATGTTTTACTTTGACCAAGGTCTGGGAAATGACGAGGGACTTACAAAATTGTGCAGTTTGGACTAACACACAGGACATCAAATTTTTCGACAGTTTTATTTTGGACTTTCCAGTCTCCAGAACGGTGAGAAATAAACATCTGTTGTTTAAGCCTTGTAGTCCATGGTATTCTATTATAGTAGCTTGAATGGATTAAGACACCCTGTCGTAGTCTGTTTTGTAATGCTATAAAGAATATCCAAGATGGGGTAATTAATTTGTAAAGAAAAAAAGGTTTACTTGACTTATGATTCTGGTGGCTGGAAAGTTCAAGATTTCATCTGCATCTGGTGAGGGCTTCAGGCTGCTTCCACTCATGGTGGAAGACAGAAGGGGAGCCAGGTATGCACAGATCACATGGTGACAGGGGAAGCCAGAGAGACATGGGGGAGGTGCCAGGCTCTTTATAACAACCAGCTCTCAGGGGAACTAACACACTGAGAACTCACTCACCTCTGAGAGAAGGCACTAATCTGTCCATCCAACCCCATGACCCAAACACCTCCACCCAAGGAAGCTCCACTTCCAACATTGAGGATCAAATTTCAACATGAGGTTTGGAGGGGACAAACATTCAAATCATAGCACCCCTTCCTTGCAGAGGGAAGATAATAAGCCTTTACAATGTTAATATTATATTTATCTGATGCCAGCTATTTGTGTTTTTGTTTTTTCTTCCTTTCTTTCTCCTTTTCCCTACTCTTAGGAAACTTTGGAGATTCATGATTTAGAAATGGTCTGTACTAATGTGCACACTCTAAGAGTATCTTCTCCAGATAAATAGCCAAGAAAGTCAAAAAGAAAGAGAAATATTAAACTGTGTTTCTTTCGTATGTTTTCCCAGATAAAACACTAACTCAGAGAGTAAGTTTAACTGCAAATTTGGTTAATGACCTTGGATTTCAAATGAGAAGAAAAGCTAGACACTAAGAGTTTAGAATAAACTCAAGAATTTTAAAATGTTTCCCATTGAATTGCCTTTGCACCTCTATAAAAAATTAATTGAACCATATGGTAAGTAAAATGTAAGTTTACATCTAGAATCCAGATACTGATCCACTGGTACTGTTCTATTGATCCTTTTGCCAATACCACAAGATTTTGACAACTCTAACCTTATAGTGAATCTTAAAACTGGGTAGTGTGAGTTTTCCAACTTTGTTTTCATACAAAATAATTTTGGCCATTCTAATTTCTTTGCATTTTCACGTAAATTTTAGAAAGAGTTTATCTATATCTACCAAACAATCCTCCTGGAATTTTAATTGGGAGTACATTAAATCTATAGGTAAATTTGGAGAGAATTGGCATTTTGCCAATGTTGAGTTTTTCAACTATAAACTGTATAAATACACTGTATAAATTTATACAAATGTATAAATACACTGTATTTACACTGTATTTCTACATTTATTGGGATTTTCATTGATATTGTTCACAAGTGTTTAGAGACTTTTAGCAGATAGATCCTAAAATGATTTTGTTAGATTATACCTAGGCAACTTTTCAGTCTTTTGAAAAATGATCCTAATTTTAAAACTTTGATTTCTAGTTGTTCTTTGCTAGTGAATTCGTTCTTGGATTTTTAAAATCAATTCTTTAGGATTTTCTGTGTAAACAATCATGCTCTCTGTTAATATGCATTATTTTATTTCTTCCTTTCTGATTTTATGCCTTTTTTTCTCTTAGCTTATTTCACCAACTAGAACTTCCAATAAAACATTGAATAGAAGTGATGAGAGTGGATATCTTTGCCTTGTTCCTGATTTTAGATGATAAACATTTTGTCTTTCACTTTAGATATGATGTTAGTTCTAGGAGATTTTTGAAGATGAGCATTAATATGTTGCAAAGTTTCCATCCTTCTTTCTAGTTTGTGAGATTTTTGTCTTAAACGGACATTGAATTTTATCAAATGACTTCTCTGCATCTATTGATATGACCACATGGTTTTTCTTAAGTCTGTTAGTATGGTGAATTACACTGATGGTTTTTGAATGGTGAACCAGACTTGCATTCCCCCAAATTAACTCTACTTACTTATGATGTATGGTTGTTCAGGGTTTTTTTAATATTATTCTTCCACATTGGTTCTCCTCTATGTTTTTATGTGTTCGATTTATTCGATGTCTGCTCTCATTTTTATTATTTTCTTCCTTCTGCTTGCTTTTGGGGTAGTTTGCACTTATTTTTTAGATTATTAATTTGAAGACTTTTCTTCTTGATTTATCTTTTTGTTTTCCAGTGTAAGGATTTTAGTGCTACAAATTTCCCTCTAAGGACTGCTTTAACTGCATCACACGAATTTTAGTATGTTATATTTTTACTTTCAAAATACTTTCTGACTTTCTTTGAAATTTTCTTCTTGACCCATATAATCTATAGAAGTATGTCACTTAATTTCTTGGATTCAATTTGTTATTACATTTTTATTTTATTGAGGATTTTTAAGTGTGTTTTTATGAGAGATATTGGTCTACAATTTTCCATTCTTGTACTATCTTTGTCTGGTTTTGGTGTCAAAGTAATGCTGGCTACATAAAATACATTAAGAAATAGTTCTATTTTGTGAAAGAAATTGTACAAAATTGGCATTATTTCTTCCAGAAATGTTTGATATTTCATCAATAAAATCATCTGGGCCTGGAGAGATTTTGGGGACCATTTTTAACTATGAATTCAATTTTAAAATAGATATGGGACTCTTGAGTTCTCTATTTCTTTTAATTTAAATCTTTCAAGAAATCAGTCCATTTTATCCAAGTTGTCAAATGAATGTGCATGGAGTTATTCATAGTAATCTCTTATTATACTTTTAATGTGTGCAGGGTCTGTAATAATATCTCTTCTCTCATAACTAATATTAGTATTTTGTGTCTTCTCTTTTGAGACAGAGTCTTACTCTGTTGCCCAGGCTGGAGTGCAGTGGCGTGATCTCAGTTCACTGTAACCTCCACCTCCCAGGTTCAAGTGATTCCCCTGCCTCAGTCTCCCAAGTAATTGGGATTACGGACGTGCCTCACCATGCCCAGCTAATTTTTGTATTTTTAGTAGAGTTGGGGTTTCACCATGTTGGCCAGGCTGGCCTTGAACTCCTGACCTCAGGTGATCCACCTGCCTTGGCCTCCCAAAATGCTTGGATTACAGGCATGAGACTGGCCTTGTGTCCTCTCTTTTTTGTTCTTTATCAGTCTTCTAAAAAATTTATCAATTTCTTTATCTTTCCAAGGTATTATTTATTGGTTCTCCTCTATTTTTTTTTTTTTTTTGAGACGGAGTCTCGCTCTGTCGCCCAGTCTGAAGTGCAGTGGTGTGATCTCGGCTCACTGCAAGCTCCACCTCCCAGGTTCACACCATTCTCCTGCCTCAGCCTGTAGCTGGGACTACAGGCGCCCACCACCACGCCTGGCTAATATTTGCATTTTTAGTAGAGATGGGGTTTCATCGTGTTAGTCAGGATGGTCTTCATCTCCTGACTTCGAGATCCGCCTACCTCAGCCTCCCTCCACTATTGTTTTTACATGTTCAATTTATTTGATGTCCACTCTCATTTTTATTATTTTCTTCCTTCTGCTTGCTTTTGGTGTAGTTTGCACTTATTTTCTAGTTTATTAATATGAAAGCTAACCTTATTGATTTATCTTTTTCTTTCAGTATAAGGATTTTAGTGCTATAAATTTCCCTCTGAGGACTGTTTTAACTGTATTCCACAAATTTTAGTATATTTTTATTTTCAAAATACTTTTTGATTTTCTTTGAGACTTCCTCTTTGACTCATGTAATCTATAGGGCTATGTCATTTAATTTATAAAGATTCAGAGGTTTTTTTCAGGTAACTTTCTTATGTTGATTTTTTGATTCATTTATGGTCATAGGATATAGTTTGTATGATTTCATTTATTTTAATTTAATAAACTTTTGGTGACTCAAAACATGGACTGTCTTGGTGTATATTTCATGTGCACATAAAAATATGTATTCTGTTGTTGATTAAAGTGTTCCATAATGATAATTAGATTAAACGTCTTGGTAGTGTTGTTCCAGTCTTTTATATCCAGTGGTGATTTTCTACATACTTTTTAAATAATTACTGAAAGAGGAAGGTTAAAGTCTATTATTGTGCATTTGTCTATCTCTCTTTTCAGTTCTGTTACTGCCTATATTGGTAAAACAGAGCTTTTAGCGTTGTTATTAAATGCATACACAATTAAGATAGCAATGTCTCATTGATGAATTGAGCCTTTTATCGTTGTTTAAAGTCCTTCTTTATTCCTGGTAATTTTCCATGTTCTGAAGCCTATTCTGTCTGATATTAACATAACCACTCTAGCTTTCTGTATTAGTGTTTGCATGGTATATCATTTTTCAGGCTTTTGCTTTTAACCTACCTATATCATTATACTTCACGTGGTGTTTTTGTAGACAGTATATAGTTATGCCCTGGTTTTCTCATCAATCAGACAATCCCTGTTTTTAATACAAAAACATTTACATTTAATGTAATTATTTATGTGGCTGGATTTAGGTCTATATATTATTATACTGTTATTATTAGTTATTTAATAACTCTTCTTTTTTTTTTTTCATTTCTCTGGTTCCCTTTTTGCCCTTTTTTCTTTTCTCTTGGATTACATGAATTTTTTTATCCATTGGTGTTTTCTTATACCTCCTCACACACACACACACACACACACACACACACACACACACAAATAGTTACTCTAGGAATTATACTATGCATACTTATCTTCTTTTGAATTATTACCTAAAATATAAATTGAGAGTCAATATTTTACCCTTTCAGACAACTATTTAAACTTTACAATCCATAACTACCTTTACCTCCCCCTTACTGTAGTTGTGACATATATTACATCTAATGCATAGAAAAGATTGCATAGAAAACCCCATCTCACAATGTTATAATTTTCAATTTCAATAGAAATATAGATAGATATAGATATATTTTAAGTATGTGCTATGAACTATATATGTGTAACAGCCACCCCTCCCCAAATTTGTATGCTGAAATCCTAATCCCCAAGGCAATGGTATTAAGAGATGGAGCCTTTGCAGAGGTAATTAGGCATGAGGGCTAATGGGATTAGTGCCCTTATGAAAGAGCTGCCTTGGCCCTTCCATCATGTGAGGATACAGAGGTACAGTGCTACCTATGAGGGATGGGCCCTCACTGGATGCCAGCTATACTAGCACCTTAATATTGGACTTCCAAGCCTTCAGAATTGAGAAAAATTTCTGTTGTTTATAAGCTACCCAGTCTATGTTATTTTGTTATAGCAGCCAAAATGGACTAAGAGTACATAAGATCCCAAAAGTAACCTATAGATTTACTATGGGTAGTAGATTACATGCTGTCCCCCTCAAAATACATCCCTGTCCTAACCCCTGATACAGGTGAATGTGACCTTCTTTGGAAAAGGGGTCCTTGAAGATACAAATAAGTTAAGGATCTCAAAATGAGGTCATCCTGGACTGCCCAAGTGGGTCCTAAATTCAATGACAAGTGTCCTTATAACAGACAGAAAAGAAAACCCAGCCATGAAGAGAAGGCGGCAATGTGACCACAGAAACTAGAATGGTGCAGTCAAGGAAGCCAAGGAACGCCGACAGTCCCAGAAGCTGGAAGAGGCAAGGAAGGATTCTTCCCCTGAACCACACCTTCTGGCTTTCAGAACTGTGAAGGGATACATTTCTGTTGTTTTAAGCCACCAATTATGTGGTAATTGATTATGGCAGTTCTAGGAAACTAATACAGATATCATTTCAGTTGCTCTTCCTTACCTCATAAAGTTCCTATTTTTACTCTGTTATAATCCTTTCCACCTGAAGAACTTCTTTTAGCATTTATTTTAAGGCAGGGTCTTATAACAATAAACTCTCTGTTTTCCTTCATGTAATAATGTATTATTTGCCTTCACTCCTGAAGAATTTTTTCACTGGTAATAGAATTTGGGGTTGATAGTTTTTTTCTTTAAGCACTTCAAAAATGTTATTACACTACCTTCTGATCACCATAGTTTCTGATGAGATATCTTCAATTATTCAAATCACTGACACTTTTCTTTTTCTTTATCTTTTTTTTTCTCTTAAAGAGACAGGATCACACTCTGTTCAGGCTGGAGTGCCATGGGGCAATCATAGCTGACTGTAGCCCCAAACTCCCAGACTCAAGCCTTCTTCCTCAGCCTCCTGAGTAGCTGGGACTTCAGAAGGGCACTGCCATGCCTGACTATTAAAAAAAAAAAAAAAAAAAAAACAGTTGTCAAGATGGGGTCTCACTTTGTTGCCCAGGCTTGTCTTGAACTCCTAGCTTTAAGTGATCCTCCTGCCTCAGTCTCCCAGAATGCTGGGATTATGAGCTGAGTCCCTGTCCCTAGTCCATGGACATTTTTCAATGACTCTTTTCAACAATTTTCTTTTTCATATTTGGTTTTCAGCGGTTCAGTTATAATGTGTTTGGAAGATTTTTCTTAGGTTTATTCTGGTTGGAACTTGCTGAGCTTCTTAGATCTGTCCATTGATTTTCCCTCACCAAATCTGTGAAATTTTCAGCTGTTCTTTGCTCAATAATAAAGAACTTTGTATCATCACCAAGATATTTCTCTAAGTTTTTGACATATTCCTCATTTGTTTTGATAAAAGTTTTATTTTTTTAGAAAAAATAAGTTACTAAAAGTCATGTATCATTGTATATTTTCAAGATATTGCTTAAAACTAGGACTTGTATTTAAATGTTTTTTCTTCTGGAAAACAATCTTTTTTTTTTTTTTTTTTTGAGACGGAGTCCTCTGTCGCCCAGGCTGGAGTGCAGTGGCCGGATCTCAGCTCACTGCAAGCTCCGCCTCCCAGGTTTACGCCATTCTCCTGCCTCAGCCTCCCGAGTAGCTGGGACTACAGGCGCCCACCACCTCGCCCGGCTAGTTTTTTGAATTTTTTTAGTAGAGACGGGGTTTCACCATGCTAGCCAGGATGGTCTCGATCTCCTGACCTCGTGATCCGCCCGTCTCGGCCTCCCAAAGTGCTGGGATTACAGGCTTGAGCCACCGCGCCCGGCCTGGAAAACAATCTTAATTTATGATTTTCTGAATTCAGTCCATAAATTCAGATTATTCAAACTGTTAAGATGTCTTTTATGCTGAAACTATTTTTAGATTTCCTGGAATTTCTACCAAGTAACACAAAATTCTGCTCCTTTACCTCATAAAGTAAAAATAATGGAGATAAGTAGGTTTATTTAGCATTCTCCAGATGTTTTTAAATCAAAAATGAAGAGAGAGACCTTTTATTTTTCAACTTAACAAAGGACATATCACAAAAGTTTAGACTTCCTATCTTAATTATCAAAACATTTTAATATTATACACATTTTTATGTTAAAATAAGCATGCTATTGTTCATGTGCACAGACTGGTATAATAATTGTCTAAAATATTTGATATCTAGGTTACTTGATTCCAATACTTATATTAATCAGGGCTGATCACAGTATAGTTTCGAGCACAAATCAAAGGCCCTGGAGGTTTGTCAATGTCTTCACTCTTCATAATGTGTTCTTACTCTCAGAGTTATTATTGACTACATCCTTATACATGTGTTGTGTATTATACCTAAAAGAGAATTTTGCTTCACTATATATCCAGAAGATTTAGATTTTGAAAGAGAGATCACAGAAAAAAAAGTGTCCTTGAAGCTTGATGAAAATGATATATTCCGATCCTATTAAAACATAATACAAAAGAAAAACTGTAGGGTGTAGACTCTAAGATCTACATCTCTCAATTAAAGAAATATAATTCATCCATAAATCACTGAGAAGACTATCTTAGCAGGACTTCAAGTTGAGGATCCTTAGGAACTTAGGAATTCTCCAAAAGCATAGATTTTGAGGGTGAAGACAGCTTCAAATTAAGACCATCAGATCATGGAAACAACTGTGAATAGTAGACAACTTCCATTCAAGGTCTATGAACAAGATCCAGATGACCAGAACCAGTGATTCCCATGCTTTAATCTGTAATATGTCCTTCTTTATTTCCCAGCTATTTTCTTTCCTCTTTGTTAAAGTTTCTGATTGCTAACAAAAGTTATTAATTCTTAAACATAATATCTGTACAGTTCCCATCCTTAATAATATTTTAGCATGCTTACATACTTCTTGGCGTGATTCCAATACCTGCCAGCAATTTTATTGCAATTTGGCTAAAGAATACCATCAAACTGACTTTTGGATTTGTACTCATTTTTATCTGGGTGCCACCCAGCTTTATTTGATACCTTTTCCTTGTTATAAATAAGTTGGTTTCCTAGTTAATTGTATTCAACCACCAATCCACTTTTTAGACAACAAAAACCGTAACAGACCAAATAGTCAAGAAACCTAAAGTCTCTGCTATGTCAAACCTATAAATGAAGTGTTGCTTTTTCTGTAGGAAAAAAAATACACAGAAGAGTTAGCCTTTGTAATCAACCCTTTACAGAAATAGAATGTAGAAAAAGCCGGGGAACCGTTGGGGTATATTTAAAACGTTGCCTAACTTTTACAGACCTTGCAAGAAAGGTGCATTAGTTAAGCTAAACCCCCATCCCTGTCCAATTTAGATTGCAGTCAATAGTCTTTTGTGCTTCAAATCCAATACTAGTTATGAGGGGTTACCCAGTGATCTGCTTTCAGTGGAAATGCTCATATGGGGATGTCAGATAGAGCTGGCCTAGCACTAGGTGATAGACTTCATGCCAGGGCAATTCTATTGACATCCCCATATGAGTATTCGAAGCACGAAAGACTATTGACTGCAATCCACGATCTGTAAATTGAACAGGGATCTATAATGTGAGTAAACTGAGGTCTGCCTTCAGGAGAGTTCTTAGTATTATGCCGCCTCCATTTTGACCTGCAGCTTCCCTTCTAAGAAAAAAAGACATTTAGATAATTTAATTCAAAAAGGAAAAATGCCGAACTTTGATTTACATTTTAAAAGTAAGCACTGAAAGAACATTTCAGACGGCTTTCTTCTTCATTTCACACTTTCCGTGAGACTTGACAATTAGGCAGGATTCTATAGACAATGGTATAGAGAACAGCGAGAGAATGGCAACATTGCTATAGCTGTAGAACTTCTCACCTAAGAGGTTCACAAGTGTGGACAGGCGATGGTTCAAAATAGAGGTCTTTCGAGGTAGGATGTGTGCTGACTTAGGGACAGAAAGTTGTACCTGCATTATTACAGACCTCTCTTGGATCTTTAATGTTGCTAAAATTATCTGGGTGGCAAGCATAAAAATTGGCTAATACCCCCTATCTGCTTGTATGGCCTTTTCATATTGGAGATAAAATTAGGTCACTCTGGGCTTCTGCCTTAAAAGTCACTACAAGTTCATACCATAATATTTCTCATAGAAATTATCTATGTTGGGCCGGGCGTGGTGGCTCATGCCTGTAATCCCAGCAGTTTGGGAGGCCGAGGCGGGAGGATCACGAGGTCAGAAGTTCAAGACCAGACTGGTCAATATAGTGAAACCCCGTCTCTACTAAAAATACAAAAATTAGCCAGTTATGGTGGCTTGCACCTGTAATCTCAGCTACATGGGAGGCTGAGGCAGGAGAATCACTTGAACCCAGGAGGTGGAGGTTGCAGTGAGCCAAGATTGCACCACTGCACTACAGGTTGGGCAAAAGAGTGAGACTTGGAAGGGAAGGGAAGGGAAGGGAAGGGAAGGGAAGGGAAGGGAAGGGAAGGGAAGGGATGGGAAGGAAAGGGAAGGGAAGGGAAGGGAAGGGAAGGGAAGGGAAGGGAAGGGATTATGTTGCCACTCTCAAATGTGTGCTCTCCGGAGTTTTAAATTCTGCTATGCAGTTGCTGTTCCATAAAATGATCCAAACATGATCTTCCAACAAAATGAACAACAACAAAAAATCTGTTGCTAATACAGGATGGAGTGACTATCATCAGAAACCCTTCATATAACCACAACATATCAAACAGTGATATAAATCTGGATTGATCATGTCCCTAGACGACAATCATCTATTCTGTAGCTTAGGCTGGAGAAAAATGAAAAAGACTCCTGAGAACTGAAACCAACATAGTTCCGAGGCCTTATGTTAAACCCTACTGGGACTGGTCATACTTCCCTATTCTTATGTGAAACAATACTGAAGCAAGTAAAAATAACGACTTTGTCTTACTCTAGGAAATACTCATTGTCAAGACAATAAAACTGTGAACCAACTTAACAACTTATTTAGGAAGACTAACAGTTTGTTTATCAAGACTCTTTTCAAGTACCTCATCTTGCTGTGCTTATCAAGCCAAAGTTACCATATCATAAACTCTGCCCAGTACCAAGTTACCTACTTTTCCAGACTCAGCTTGAAATCTCCCAAACTGGGTAGCTGTAAAACCCTACAAACACCTCCATTTTGAGAAGCTATAAATACTTTATTAAATTGGTGTCCTCTCTCTTACTATTTATTAGTAAGTCTAATAAATTCAGTCTTGGTTGATTGATAGTCTTTTCTGGTGGTTTATTGGGGGTGGGAAGAGTAGAGAGTTAACACTGCTAAACTTTTCATCAATCTTTTCTTACACTGACTTGCAAAATGGGCCTCTTGTCCTCAGAGTATCCTACCTGACTGGTTTTCTATAAATTAAATACCTGTTTCTTGTTGGTTTTTCAAAAGTGTATAAAGGCTTCCATTCCTCACCTTCACTGAGCCTGACTTGGGTAGCTCATCCCCAAACCATGAAGTCTACAGAGGAGTACAGATAAATCTTGGTGATGGTAGAAGAGTGCGAAGATTATTTATTGCCCCACTCCTCTGCCAAACCTATTTTGTGAAAATTGCCTTCATACACAAATATAGAAGGTTATTCCCTGACTATCTAACAAAGAGAAACCTCCCAAACACTTTTTTGGTCACATATGTAACAGGCTTTGCTTCCTGGGAGTCAGTTATTTTATGTTTCTCAAGTGATTTAATAGTCTCCAATTCTGAGTCAAACCACCTTACTCTGTCTTTCTCTCTATTCACCGCCACATTTGTTAAAGAAATTTTTAGGAGTTTTGGTTTCCTGTCCTCTCCATCACCTTTCAAACGCAGCATGGAAGAGCACGAAGTGTCTCAACTGTTCGTGGTTCTCTTCTTGTACATTTACAAACTATCCTGAAGTCCGAGTTGCCCACACTTATGCAATCAGGTCAAAATTTTTCTCCAGAAAGTTTGTAAGAAGGGATATTTGCACATAATACTCTTCTCTCCTCCTTGTAGAATTGCTTCACAAACATAGGGCCTAAATCTGTTGGATTGTGAGCTAATTAGCGTCAATTAAGTAAATAATATTATCAGCTGAACAGCACACTTTTGTGTCTCTCAGAAAGACTAACTTACGAACTAACCTCATTTTACTTTATTTTCTCTAGGGAAAACTATTCAGTGCCCAGCTTCTTTCTTCTAGTGATGAAGGAAGGAAGGGGAAGGTAAGTGGTCCCTGTTTTCTCTGAGGGTTTGGTGAAGCCCTGCAAGGCAAAGTCAACTACTACTGATTATCTGCTACCTTCAGGCACACATTTAATCCTTAAGGAATGGCTTTCTTTTGTTGGAAGAAGCAATTTTGAGAATAATTTGTTAGGTCCTTCTATCAGGGTAGTAGTTTTCACTGAGAAATGACTGGCATACAAGCAGTTCAATGCACATTGTTAAACGCATGCTCTTTCCTTATAATACTTAGCAAAATTTTAGTCGTATAATAATTTGGTCAAAATTTTGATTATATCATCACTTAATTATGTAATTATTCATTGTCAATCTTCCTCCACTAGAATATATTTTCCAGAACATCAGGAACCATGTTTGTACATAGAAGATAGCTCCTTCGCATGTCATTGGTGCTCTTTCTCTCATGGTCAGCACTTCTTGGAACATAGAAAGACCTCAGTGAAGACCTGCAGTGAATGAATAAAAGAAGCTGCACGAGTACAAAGGAAACTAGTCATCTATACACAGTCTTGCTAAATTATGCCTGCCAAATTATGCCTGCCATTGAATTTCTTACCAAAATGCAGTGCAATGAGGAAAATAAATAGAATGGGGTAAACTTTCATAATATTATGTGGTTTATATTATACTTTATTCCACTCTTTCAGTATTAAAAAGCCCTGCACTGCCTATGATAAAATGGTGGTATTTGTAGAGGATAGTTTTCCATTTTGTGATTTTTAAAAGGACATTACTTGGAAGATTAAAACTGGCATCCAACTTTATTTCGTTTTAATACTTTTTCTTCTTTATGAAATCTGAAAGTCTGAGAACCACTGATCTAAATCATGTCAAAGTACAATTTTCAAAAAATTAAAAACATGACTCTTATATAGGTATATAGTATGCAGATGTCAAAGATGTTTTGAACTCACTAATGAAAGAATCAGCAGGGATGGTAAGTCTGTTTCAAAAAAGGATTTGAGAAATTAAAAAGAGTTACTAAAGGAAGAAAACTGAAATAAGATTGCTAATTTAGATACAGGGCAATGAAATCATAATCTTCAGAGGTTATTTTTTTCTATAGGACAAAAATCATTTGAATCGCCATTAAAAATAAAAGTTAATTTGCAAATTATCCATTTTCTCCACGTTGACTGCACTTTATAGAATCTGGGCCGTGACCAAAAGTAAGTAGTAAATCAAACAAATTACCTTTGCTTAGTGTGATAGATGACTCAGACCAGCTTGTTACCTAGTCTTTAGTATGAGTTTGAAAGGTCACACAGTTATCTTTCTGCTTTATTTCCAAACTTTAGACAATGTTCTTTTTTTTTTTTTTTGAGACAGGATCTCTCTTTGTCATCAAGGCTATAGTGCAGTGACACGATCTCAGCTCACTGCAACCTCCGCCTCCTGGGTTCAAGTGATTCTCCTGCCTTAGCCTCCCAAGTAGCTGAGATTACAGGTGCCTGCCACCACACTCAGCTAATTTGTGTATCTTTAGTAGAGATGGGGTTTCACCAGGTCGGCCAGGATGGTCTTGAACCCCTCACCTCAAGTGATCTGCCCCCCTCAGCCTCCCAAAGTGCTGGGATTACAGGCGTGAGCCACCTCGCCCAACCATAGACAATGTTCTTAAGAGGAACTTGCCTCTAATATTTAGATGGATATTACATATATGTATGTATGCATATAAGTAAACTTTGGTCTCTATATTTATAGATATGAAACTGAAAGAAGAGAAACCAAAAAATTAACGGTTGTTATTACTTGGAAATGGCATAACGGGTGTTACAGTTTTCCAGAGCTGTCATAACAAAGTACTCAGAGTGGCTTAAATAACAGAAATTTATAGTCTCACAGCTCTGGAGCTAGAAGCTCAAGACTGAGGTGTTGGCAGGGCCTTGCTCCCTCTGATGGCCCCAGGGGAAGGAGCATGTGGTGGGTGCTTGGCTTGTGCCAGGACAACTTGTGTTCACATGGGATTCCCTGTGTGTCCGTGTCCCAATGTCCACTTTTCATAAAGAAACCCATGCGATTAGATTAGGGACCCATCCTAGTCCAGTATGACCTCATCTTAACTAATTACATTTGCAACAACCCTGTATATAGGTAAGGCCACATTTTGAGGTACTGAAGGTTAGAATTTCAATATATGAATGAGGGGGAGGGCAGGACTCACAATCATGGGTACGTTTTTCTGAGACTTTTCTTCACTTTCTAAGTGTTAAGAAATAATACCGCCGGGCGCGGTGGCTCAAGCCTATAATCCCAGCACTTTGGGAGGCCGAGACGGGCGGATCATGAGGTCAGGAGATCCAGACCATCCTGGCTAACACAGTGAAACCCCGTCTCTACTAAAAAATACAAAAAACTAGCCGGGCGAGGTGGCGGGCGCCTGTAGTCCCAGCTACTCGGGAGGCTGAGGCAGGAAATGGCGTAAATCAGGGAGGCGGAGCTTGCAGTGAGCTGAGATTCGGCCACTACTCCAGCCTGGACCACAGAGAGAGACTCCATCTCAAAAGAAATAATACCAATACTCATTTCCCAAAATACTTGAGAACTGTTTTCGATGTCTGTATTATTAGTTTTCTTGGGGCTGTTGTAACAAATTACCACAAACTGAATGGCTTAAAACAACAGAGATAGCTGGGCACAGTGGCTCACACCTGTAATCTCAGGACTTTGGGAGGCTGAGGCAGGCGTATCGCTTGAGCTCAGGAGTTTGAGACCAGCCCAGGCAACCTGGCGAAATCCCGCCTCTACAAAAAATACAAAAATTAGCCAAGTATGGTGACCGGTGCCTATAGTTCTATCTACTCAGGAGGCTGAGGTGGGAGGACCACCTGAGCTTGGGAGGTTGAGGCTGCAGTAAGCTGTGAATGTGTCACCACACTCCAGCCTGGGTCATAGTGAGACCCTAACTCAACAAAATAAAATCAATAAAAATAAATAAATAAAACAAAAATGTATTCTCATATTTTGGGAGGCTAGAAGCCCCAAATCAAGGTGTCAGCAGGTTTGTGCTTGCTCTGAAGGCTCTAGGAAGAATCTTCTCTCCTTTTTTTTTTTTTTTTTTTTTTTTGAGAGAGAGATTCTCACTCTGTTGCCAGGCTGGATTCAGTGGCATGATCTTGGCTCACTGCAACCTCCACCTCCCGAGTTCAAGCGATTCTCTTCCCTCAGCCTCCCAAGTAGCTAGGACTACAGGCATGCACCACCACACCCAGCTAATTTTTGTATTTTCGGTAGAGACGAGTTTCACCATGTTGGCCAGGATGGTCTCGATCTCTTGACCTGGTGATCCGCCTGCCTCGGCCTCCCAAAGTACTGGGATTACAGGCGTGAGCCACCACACCCAGCCAGAATCTTTTCTCCTGTCTTAAGGGAGAAGCTCCCCTTGGCCCTCTAAAGTTTGTCTGAAAAATCAGCTCACCAAAGTCAGATTAATTGGAGAAAAGGCATATAAATTTATTTAACGTGTATACATAGGAGCCTCCAGAATGAAGACTTAAAGAACAGGGGAAATTGTCCATGTTTATGCTTAAGTTCAACAAAGTACGGACAGCCATGTAGAAATATGATTGGAAAAGAAGGGTGTGATCCAATGCTAACAGACCAAAAGGGGAAAGCCAGCAAGGCCTGTCCATCTAGATTCCTCTTGGCCTCTCTGAACACGCATTCCTGCCTTCTGGGTGTGGGACAGGGTTCTCTCTGGCATAGGGGTATTATGACCCACAGTCAAATAAGGCACTTTTGACACCAAAAGGCAGAGGGAAAGTGAAAGTACTCTTTGTAGGTTTTATGGCTTTGGGGAAGAGGGATTCTAGTTTCTATGGTTAACCTCAGAGGAGAATTGGGCTGAGAAACAATACGGTAGGAGAAAGTCAAAGAAAAAGTTTTGTTTCTGAGGCCTTCATTTTAGGGTATTGTTTTCTGAGCCCCAACACCACAGTTCTTGGCATTCGTTGGCTTGTACCTTTATCACTCCAATCTCTGCCTCAGTCTTCACATTTAATTTCTTTTCTCGCTTTTTTCCCAACTTACTTTCTTAGTGGTTGTTCCAGGGCTTACCATAAACATATAAGTTATCAGAATCAAGTTTAGATTGATACAAATGTATTTTCTTTATTGATTATTATTATTATTTTTTGAGACAGAGTCTCACTCTATCACCCAGACTGGAGTGCAGCGGCAAAAACAATCTCAGCTCACTGCAACCTCCACCTCCTGGGTTCAAGCGATTCTCCTGCCTCAGTCGCCCAAGTAGCTGGGATAACAGGTACCCACCAGCATGCCCAGCTAATTTATGTATTTTTAGTAGAGACAGTTTTGCCATGTTGGCCAGGCTGGTCTTGAGCCCCTGACCTCAGGTGATCTGCCCTCGTTGGCCTCCCAAGGTGTTGGGATTACAGGCATGAGCCACTGTGCCCAGCCTAAACAAATTTAATTCCAGTGAAATATATAAATATTATTCCTATATAGGCCTACTCTCACTTCCCCATTATTGAGCTATTGTTGTTATATTACAATATGTTTCAAACCTGTTAATATTTAGTTATAATTATTATTTTATATACTTTTCTGTCCATGAAAGAGGCTGAGGGAAAAAAAAGCAAGTATATATTTATAGAATTTGTTATATTGATCCTATTTATCATTTCTGGTTCTCTTCACTTGTTCCTGTGCATTCAAGCTACCATCTGGTGTCTCTTCTTTACTCCAATACATCTTTGCTCTCACCCACCTTCTTTATGCTGTTATTGGCAAATATATTGCATTTCTATGTGTCATAGGTCCAACAATATAATTTGTATGTATATTCTTACAGAATTGCATTGAAATCAGATAAAAGAAATGTGTGTATACTGTATTTTATAATTGCTTAGTTACCTTTACCAGTGTTCTTTGTTTGATCATATGGATCCATATCACTGTCTTGAGTCACAGGCGGTTTCTCTTGTCTGCTTTTTCTTCCTTAGTATGGGTCACATTTCCCTGTTTCTTATCATGTCTCATTCTTTGTTGTTGTTGAAAACTGGACATTTGGGCAATATATTGCAGAAACTGGATACTGGTTCCCCTCTCCCCGCTCTGAAGCTTGTTTTTCTTGTTGCCTGCTTGTTTATTTTTTAATGGCTTAGACAGATAATTTTAGTGAAGTCTATTTCCCCTACAGTGTGAAACCTCGGATGTTGCTTTTCAGAGGGCATAGCTTTGGGCATGCAAGCAGTCATTCTGATTTGATAGTGATTTCAGCAAAACTTTCTTTGACTGCCCCTTTTCCTGATGTCTCTGTTAAGCTGTCTGCCTCCTTTGGTATCACACCGAGCTGTTAGGCTCCACTGACTGCTGGCTGATCGCTCTATTGACTGCTGGCTGATTGATCTCTTGTTTTTGGCAATGCCCTTGGGCATAAATTGTTCCACAGTCTGATCTTATTGAATTTGGGCCACTTTTCAGGGATAGAATATTTTGGAGGACAGTTTTTGAGGTTTGTTCCCCTGGAAGGCTCCTCTTAACTGTCTCTTGCCGGCTGTCTCTGGTAAATTAGCTGGCCTGTGGTTTTGGTTGTTACTCCCATAGATGTACTAACCTCCTCTTAACTGCTTTCTGCCAACATCTCCATTGTTTTTCAGAGCACCCTTAGGCTTGAACTTTACCACACTCTGTTTCAAATAAAGTCAATTCCTGTGAGGAGAGTTTGGGAGCGCTCTGTTTCTGTAGATTGCCTCCCTTCCTGGGGGAAAAAAAATATTGGAGCAGATTGATCTGAGTACTGTGCAGGAGCAGTAGCCTCTGGTCTCCCCAGATTGCTTCTCCTGGCATGGCTCCTCCACTCCATTAGTCAGCTGTGGCAAAAGTTACCAGGGCCCCAGTACTCTCAGCCTGCCATATCTGGGTAGAGCCTCCTCCCTATGAGTTACAACTGGGTGAATGCAGGGCACCATGACCACAGCCATATTCACCAGGGATTTAGTTTCTGTAACTCAGAGTTGGAGTATGACAGAGGCTAGAAGCCTGTGCCTCCCTGTGAGATGCTGTATCCTTGGCTGTGAGTTTAGGAAAGGCATCCATTTATCGGCTACCCCCACCTGGAATGGAATTTCAATCAAGTTGTGTTGAAGAGAGAGTCATGGATCAAGTACCACAAAGTCTTGCTATTCTTAACTGACTTTGGTCGATTTTCTTAAATAAGTGTTTCTTCATCTGCTGTGTGCCCTTGTAACGAGTTCCAGAGACTTGAAATGGTTGAGGTTTTAAAAAAATAATTTGTACTAGTTATGCTTGTTTTGCTGGGGAGTGGGTCCACAAAACTCTTTATGACTGCCATTCCTGATATTTGTTCATTATAACAAGTTTGGTCATTTGTTTTTGATTGTAAATTTGAACTCACACATGGTAGTTGTTAAAATTAGGAACAGTGTTTTACTAATGTTGAGTTTTTATGATATTTTGCAATAGGAAATATTTAAAGAATGGACATTTCAGACTTAATTTATTTTTCTCACACCATAAGGGAGAGTGCTAATATTGAATAGAATATGGTTAGAGAAAAATGTCTCAGAAGATTCTTTATGTTTATAGGCTCATAAAAATGTTTGAAAACCTATGTTTAAAATCAAAAGTACACATCTGTTGGGAGGCAGCTGAAAGTGGGTATTAGTGCAACATAGGTGCAAAACCAAATTTACCTGTGTGAGTCAATCTAACTATAAGGGCTGACTTAATTATAATACCTCTTTTAACATTCTTTAACACCGGTAACAGCCAAGTCAGTTAATTACAATTCTGCATCAGAGTAGAAGGTAGTGGCTAAAATGAGTATATAGCCCATGCCATTTGTCAGTTTTCTTAATGTGTTAAGAAAAGTGGTTGCAACTTCAGAAAACTAAAAAATCTTATTTTAACTTTTATTTTAGGTTCGAGGGTACAAGCGCAGGTTTGTCATATAAATACATTCAAGTCACTGGGGTTTGTTGTTCATATTATTTCAACATCCAGGTATTAAGTCTAGTTCCCATTAGTTGTTTTTCCTGATTCTCTTCCTCCTGCCACCCTCCACCCTCACGTAGGCCCCAGTATCCGTTGTTCGTTTATGTCCATGAGCTCTCATCACTTAGCTCCCACTTATAAGTGAGATCACGTGGTATTTGGTCTTTTGTTCTTGCGTTAGTTTGCTCAGGATAATGGCCTCCAGTTGGGCGCAGTGGTTCACGCCTGTAATCCCAGCACTTTGGGAGGCTGAGGTGGGCGGATCACCTGAGGTCAGGAGTTCGAGACCAGTCTCAACATAGAGAAACCCTGTCTCTACTAAAAATACAAAATTAGCCAGGCGTGGTGGTGCATGCCTGTAATCCCAGCTACTCAGGAGGCTGAGGCAGGAGAAATGTTTGAACCTGGGAGACGGAGGGTGCAGTGAGCTGAGATCGTGCCATTGCACTCTAGCCTGGCCAACAAGAGCGAAACTCTGTCTCAAAAAAAAAAATGGCCTCCAGCCCCATCCATGTTCCTACAAAGGACATGCTCTCGTTCCTTGTAATGGCTGCTTAGAAATATATGGTATATATATACCGCATTTTCTTTATCCAGTCTGTCATTGTTGGGCATTTAGGTTGATTCCATGTCTTTGCTATTGTAAATAGTGCTGCAATGAACATTGATGTGCATGTATCTTTGTGGTAGAATGATTTATATTCCTCTGGGTATATTCCCAGTAATAGAATCGCTGGGTCGAATGGTGATTCTGCTTTTAGCTCTTTGAGGAATCTCCAGGCTGCTTTCCACAATGGTTGAACTAATTTACACTTTCACCAACAGTATATAAGGGTTCCGTTTTCTCAGCAACCTTGCCAACATCTGTTATTTTTTGACTTTTAGTAATAGCCATTCTGACTGGTGTGAGATGCTATCTCATTGTGGTTTTGATTTGCATTTCTCTAATAATCAATGATATTGAGCTTTTTCATATGCCTATTGGCCATATGTATGTCTTCTTTGGAAAAATGCCTGTATATGTCCTTTGCCCACTTTATAATAGGGTTGTTTGTTTGTCTGTTTGTTTGTTTAAATTTAAGTTCCTTATAGATGCTGGATATTAGACCTTTATCAGATGTATAGTTTGCAAAAATTTTCTCCCATTCTGTAGGTTGTCTGTTTATTCTGTTGATAGTTTCTCTTGCTGTGCAGAAGCTCTTAAGTTTAATTAGATCCTATTTGTCAATTTTTGCTTTTGTTTTGATAGCTTTTGGTGTCTTCATCATGAAATCTTTGCCCATTCCCATGTCCAGGATAGTATTGCCTAGGTTGTCTTCCAGGGTTTTTGTAGTTTTGGGTTTTACATTTAAGTCTTTAATCCATCTTGAATTGATTTTCATATATGGTTTAAGAAAGGGGTTCAGTTTCGATCTTCTCCATATGGCTAGCCAGTTATCCCAGCACCATTTATTGAATAGAGACTATTTTTCCCATTGCTTATTTTTGTCAGCATTGTGAAAGATCTGATGGTTGTAGATGTTCATCTTTATTTCTGGGCTCTCTATTCTATTCCATTGGTCTATGTGTCTGTTTTTGTACCAGAACCACGCTATTTTGATTACTGTAGCCCTGCAGTATAGTTTGAAGTTGGGTAATGTGATGCCTCCAGCTTTGTTCTTCTTGCTTAGGATTGCCTTTGCTATTTGAGCTCTTTTTTGGTTCCATATAAATTCTAAAATAGTTTCTTTCTAGTTTCAAAAAGAATGTCATTAGTAGTTTGATAGGAATAGCATTGAATCTATAAATTGCTTTGGGCTATATGGTCATTTTAATGATATTGATTCTTCCTACTCATGAGCATGGGATGTTTTTACATTTGTTTGTGACTTCTCTGATTTCTTCGAGCAGTGTTTTGTAACTCTCCCTGCAGAGATCTTTCACCTCCCTGGTTAGCTGTATTACTAGGTATTTTATTGTTTTTGTGGCAGTTGTGAATGGGATTGCCTTCCTGATTTGGCTCTCAGCTTGGCTGTTGTTGATTTATAGGAATGCTAGTGATTTTTGCACATTGATTTTGTGTGCTAAAATTTTGCTGAAGTTGTTTATCAGCTGAAGGAGTTTTGGGGCCAATATTATGGGGTTTTCTAGATATAGGATCACGTAATCTGCAAATAGGGATAGTAATTTGACTTTCTCTCTTCCTATTTGGATGCCCTTTATTTCTTTCTTTTGACCAATTCTTTGGCCAGGACTTCCAACACTTTGTTGAACAGCAGTGTTGAGAAAGGGCATCCTTGTGTGTGCTGGCTTTCAAGGAGAATGCTTCCAGCTTTTGTCCATTCAGTATGATGTTGACTGTGAATCTGTCATAGATGGCTCTTATTATTTTGAGATATATTCCTTCAACACCTAGTTTATTGAGAATTTTAACATGAAGGGATGTTGAATTTTATTAAAAGTCTTTTCTGCATCTATTGAGATAATCATGTAGTTTTTGTCTTTAGTTCTGTTTATGTGATGAATCACATTTATTGATTTGTGTATCTTGAACCACTCCTGCATCCCAGAGATGAAGCTTACTGGGTTGTGGCAGATTAGCTTTTCGATGTGCTGCTGGATTTGGTTTGCAAGTATTTTGTTGAGGATTTTTGCACCACTGTTCATCAAGGATATTGGCCTGAAGTTTTCTTTTTTGTTGTTGTGTCTCTGTCAGGTTTTGGTATCAGGATGATGCTGGCCTCATAGAATGAAATGGGGAGGAGTCCTTCCTCCTCAAATTTTTGCAATAGTTTCAATAGGAATGGTACCAGCTCTTCTTTGCACATCTGGTAGAATTTAGCTGTGAATTTATTTGGTCCCAGACTTTTTATACTGATTCAATTCTGTAGCTCATGTTGTTGGTCTGTTCAGGGAGTTGATTTATTCCCAGTTCAGTTTTGGGAGGGTGTATGTGTCCAGTAATTTATCCACCTCTTCTAGAGGAGTTCGTAGCAGTTTCTGATGGTTGTTTTTATTTCTGTGGGGTCAGTTGACACATTCCCTTTATCATTTCTAATTGTGTTTATTTGGATCTTTTCATCTTAATTAGTTTAGTTAGTGGCCTATTTTATTAATTAAAAACTCATGGATTCGTTGATCTTTTGAATGGTTTTTCAAGTCTCAATTTCCTTTGGTTCAGTTCTGAATTTTATTTCTCATCTTCTGCTAGCTTTGGGGTTGATTGGTTCTGCTTCTCTAAAACTTTTTTTTTTTTTTTTTTGGTACGGGGTCTCACTCTGTCACCAGGCTAGAGCACAGTGGTACAATCTTGGCTTACTGCAAGTCAAGCGATTCTCCTGCCTCAGCCTCCTGAGTAGCTGGGACTACAGGCACATGCCACCACTCCCAGCTAATTTTTGTATTTTTAGTAGAGATAGTGTTTCACCATGTTGTCCAGGCTGGTCTCAATCTCTTGACCTCGTGATCCATCTGCCTTGGCCTCCCAAAGTGCTGGGTCCTTTTCTAATTCTTTCAGTTGTGAAGTCAGGTTGTTAATTTGAGATCTTTCTAACTTTTTGACATGAGTGTTTAGTGCTATGAATTTCTCTCTTAACACTACCTTGGCTGTGTTCCAGAGATTCTGGTATGTTTTATCTTTGTTCTCATTTGTTTCCAAGAACTTCTTGATTTCTGCCTTAATTTTATTATTTACTCAAGAGTCATTCAGGAACATGTTTAATTTCCATGTAATTGCATGGTTTTGAGTGATTTTTTTAGTTTTGAGTTCTATTTCTATTGCGCTGTGGACTGAGAATGTGTTTAGTATGATTTCACTTCTTTTGCATTTGCTGAGGATTGTTTTATATCCAATTATTTGGTTGATTTTAGAGTATGTGCCATGTGATAATGAGAAGAATGTATATCTGTTTTTGGTGGGGGTGGAGGTGAAGAGTTCTGTAGAGGTCTATCAGATCCATTTGGTCCAATGTCAAGTTCAGGTTCTGAATGTCTTTGTTAATTTCCTGCCCTGATGAGCTGTCTAGCATTTTCAATGGAGTGTTAAAATCTCCCATTATGGTGTGGGAGTCTGCTTCTTTGTAGGTCTCTAAAAACTAGCTTTATGAATGTGGGTGCTCTCATGTTGGGTGCATATATATTTAAAACAGTTAGGTCTTCTTGTTGAATTGAACTCTTAACCATTATGTAATGCCCTTCTTCATCTTTTTTGATTTTTGTTGGTCTAAAGTCTGTTTTGTCTGAAATTAGGATTGCAACCTCTGCTTCTTTTCTAATTTCCAGTTGCTTGGTAGATTTTCCTCCGTCCCTTTATTTTGAGTCTGTGCTTCTCATCACATGTGAGATGGGTCTCTTAAAGACAGCACACCATTGGGTCTTGCTTTTATATCCAGCTTTCCACTCTGTGCCTTTTAAGTGGGGCATATAGCTCACTTATATTCAAGGTTAGTATTTATATGTGTGGATTTGATCCTGTCATTGTGTTGTTAGCTGGTCATTATGCTGGCTTCTTTGCGTGGTTGCTGTATAGTGTTACTGGTCTGTGTATTTAAGTGTGCTTTTGTATTAGCTGGTAGCAGTCTTTCCTTTCTATATTTAGTGCTCCTTTCAAGATCTCTTATAAGGCAAGCCTGGTGATAATGAACTCCCTCAACATTTGCTTATCCGAAAAGGATCTTATTTCTCTTTCACTTAGGAAGCTGAGTCTGGCTGTATATGAAATTCATGGTTGAAGGTTTTTTTAAGAATATTGAATATAGGCCTCCCATCTTTTCTGGCTTGCAGGGTTTCAGCTGAGAGGTCCACTGTTAGCCTGAAGGGGTTCACTCTGTAGATGACCTGCCCTTTCTCTCTAGCTGCCTTTAACATTTTTTATTTCGTTTCAACCTTGGAAAATCTGATGACTATGTGTCTTGGGGATGATCTTCTCATGTAGAATCTTGCAGAGGTTCTCTGTATTTCCTGAATTTCACTTCTCTAGCTTCTCTAGCAAGGTTGGGAAAGTTTTCATGGACAATATCCTGAAATATGTTTCCCAAGTTGTTTGCTTTCTCCTCATCCCTTTCAGGGAGGCCAGTGATTCATAGATTTGGCCTCTTTACATAATCCCATACATCTCAGAGGTTTTGTTCATTTCTTTTCATTCTTTCTTCTTTATTTTTGTCTGACTGCCTTATTTCAGAGAGCCAGTCTTCAGATTCTGAGATTCTTTCCTCAGCTTGGTTTATTCTGCTGTTAATAGTTGTGATTGCATTATGAAAATCCTGTATTGTGTTATTCAGCTCCATTAGACCCATTAGGTTCCTTTTTATACCAGCTATTTCATCTTTCAGTTCCTGTACAATTTTATTGTGATTCTTAATTTCCTTGGATTGGGTTTTGTCGTTCTCCTGAATCTCGATTATCTTCATTCCTCTTCACATTCTGAATTCTATTTCTGTCAGTTGAGCCAGCTCAGCCTGGTTAAGGACCCTTGTTGGAGAACTGGTGCAGTTGTTTGGAGGACATACGATACTCTGGCCATTTGAGCCACTGGAGTTCTTGTGTTGGTTCCTTCTCATCTCTGGGTGTGAGTGCTCCTTTAACTACAGCATAGATTGAGTATAGTCAATAAACTTCTTTGCTGGATGTTTTCACAGGGCCAAGGCTTTGAGCAGGGTCTTTATTTGCATCAAACTTCTTGCGTCTGGTTTCACAAGAGGGTATGTTTGCCAGGTATTTTTGGTGTTGAAGCTTTGGGTGATTCAACTGTGAATTCAGTAGGTGGTGCTTAGGCATACTGGTCACTTGGTAGGCTCTTGTTTGGTCACGTGGCTCCCCTGTTTCCTCACAGTTGCAGCCATGCTTCCTCTCAATGCTCTGAAAGTGTGGGCTCCTCTACCACTTGAGTGCTGGCTGTAGATTGAGGCTTGGCGCTTTTGGATTGCCCACCATAATTCTGGGGCAATCTCAGGGTTTATGTTCCTTTCCCAACTTGGAGGCAGTAGAAGAAGGAACCTTAGTAGTGGTTGTGGTCAGGGGTCTTTTGTTTGTCTCCTGGAGGCTCCACCCCAGAGAGATGCAGTTCAGCAATCACTCAGTGCCATTATCCCAGAATGGAGGGTCTGTGCTGTGGGTCCAAGCTGGGGTTCCCTGTCTGGTGACAAGTAGGGTAGGGGGGGTGTGGGACCCATGGGAGACAAGCTGGCCTTCTCTCCTTGGGTTAACAGCAGTTTGATTTGTTGCAGATTTGGATAAAGCACTTAGGGTCTTTGCTCCTTTGTTAGTCTGAGGGTGGCAAGGGCAGTTCTGCTGCAGAGGCAGTGGCAGAGAGGCTTTTGGTTGCCCCTGGGGGCTCCATCTCTAAGAAACTCAGAGCAACTATTACTGGGGGGTGTTCAGCCAGTGGGGTAGGGTGGCTGCACTGCTGCTGTGAGCTTGGAATTCTGCTTGTTGGGGAGCAGGGGGTTGAAGGCTTACAAGGAGGAGAGGTTGGTCTCCTTTCCATATGGTGGCTGTGGGGTACTGTAAGTTCACATGTAGTCCTCAGGCTCTTTGTTTCTTCCCCAGACCAAGGGCAGGAAGGATAGATTGTTACTGTAGCAGTGGCAGAAGGGCTGTTGTATGCCTCTTGGAGCCTCTCCCTGGGGAAACTCTGGGCCACTACCAGTGGGTCTGCTCAGCTGTGGGTGGAGCAACTGTTCTGCATTCATGAGCCGGGGCCCCTGCCTGGTGAAGAGTGAAGGTGGTGGTCCCCAGGGAAGAGGAGTCTGGATTTCCCTCCATATGGCGGCTGCGGTGTGCTGGAGGTGCCAGCGTAATGACTAGGCCCTTTGTTCCTTCCCAGTCCAAGGGCTGTAAAGGCTGAGCCACTGCACCTGTAGTGGTGGAGGGGTTGTGGGTTGACTCTGTGATTTCCTCCTTGAAGAAATGCTGGGCTGTCTTTGATTGTGGTGATCAGGCAAGGGTTGGGTGGTTGTGCTGCAGTCCCATGTCAGGCAGCACTGCCTAATGAAGAGAAGTGAGGACCAGAATCTGCGTGGAGAATAGTCTGGCCACTTTTCTGTAAGGGGGTTGCTCTTTGTTGGGGGTCCAGACCAGTCCCTGGTCCTCACAGACTCTCCCAAGCCTAGAGACAGCAAGGGCAAGGGCTGCAAGACAGTGAAGATGGCAACACTCCCCTGCCCCAGCCACTGGGAGCTCTGTCGAGGCAGTTGCAGAGCTGCTACTGGCTTCATAGCCCCAGCAGGGTGTGGGTAGAGGTCCAGGCCTGGAGGACCTGCACGGTGAGGAGATATGGGAACAGGCCACTTTTCTGTAGGGCTGTAACTGGGGGTTTGCTTTAGTCCCTAGTCACCTTGGGTTTTCCAATACCTGAAGGTATCAACAGTGGAGGGTGCAAAACAGCAAAGATGGTGGCCTGCCCCTCCCTCCAAAAGCCCTGTGCCGGGGAGGTATGGACCTGTTGCCTGCCCCAAGGCACCTGTAGAAGGTGGTTGGAGACCCTAGTCGGGAGGTCCCACCCAGTCAGGAGGAACAGGATCAGGGATCTGCTTAAAACAGCAGTCTGGCCATATTTTCACAGAGTAGCTGTGCTGTAATGGGGGTCTAAAAAATCTTATGTTAGAGATTTATACTTTAATATGAGAATAAAGAAGTATTATGAGATGCTTCCCTATTTGTGTTTTCATTTATTAGTATTCTCTATGATATGCCAAGTGATAGTTTACAAAATGCGGCACCTATAAATATACTTTAATTACTCATTCAGTTCAATCACTTAGTCAAGAAATACCTATTGAGTAAATACTGAGCTGTTCTAAATTCTGGGGATATCAATGTATGAGATAAACAAGGTCTCTGTTCTCTTGGAGCTTATTCTAATTATTGTCTTAAAATAAACAGATAAAAGTAGAAACGGGATGTACTGGATGGCATAGTGCACTGTTCAGATACCTCTGTCAGGACACAGGCAATCACTTGTGAGTTTCTGGGAGTGCTGGCTGCTGGTATTTCATAGGTACATCTCTCTTCTGGAATTGCTTTCTGTCAAAGGAACCTACTTCATCCAAGGTTACAAGCTTTCTCCTAGGGTAGCTTGTGCCTGATGACTGTTTAATGTGAAGTATGAAGATGTGTTCCTCTAGCATCAATTTATAGATAATTTTGAAGGGCTGTTTTAGTTCCAGAGAGCCCCAAAGGATTGCCTAAGACTTTGTTATAATTTTATCACTATAGGATTTTTCTCCCTGTTCAATTGTCTCCTGTACTTAAAGGTGTTGTTTCTGGGGAAGCTCCCCAATAAACATCATGCACACAAACCTCCAACACAGATCTGATTCTGGGAAACTCAACCTAAGCTGGTGTGTCCTAGGAAGCAGATTCTAAACAAAACGTTTGAGCTGAATCACCTGCTAAAATGTGAAAAAAGCTAAGGTCAGTGCAAGAATTTAATTATAAGTGTAGTGGAACCTCAGAGAAGGTTGAACTGTTAACTCCAGCAGCTCTGCAACATTAGAAAAAAGGCTTCATTTAAAAAGTGGGACCCTTGGATTAGGATGGGGACATCTGGGTCAATAACATTTGAGAACCTGTAAACCCAAATATAGCTGAACCCTATGGGCCAGCAAATGTGTCTCACTCCTCCCTGTTAAAGGTTAGCCTGCCCCTCTAGCTTGTATTTGATGCAATGATCTATTCTTGAAGAACAACACATCACACCCTCAGGATCTACCCCCACCTACCTCCTAGCCACTAGACCCCTAGTTAGGGTCAAATCTTAGGATAACCTGAAAATGTTCTGGGTTTGCTAAGGAAGGGAGAGGAACGGTACACTAAAAGTGTATAGGGTTATCCAACGTGAACTGGCATGAGGCAGGAGAGTATATATAGAACACGAACATGACAGGTGGTTTAAGGGATGCAACATAAAAATGAACAAGGGAGTTTTTTTTTAATACAGGAGTTCCTTCCTATAATACAAAATTTAACACCCTAACAAAGACCAAAGGAGATGCTACTAATTTGGCAGTTGGAGGAAATCAATGGCCCACACTACATGCAGTATAAATGCCAGATCTTTTGGGGAGGACAGTGGAGAAAGAAATCAAAAGGCTCAGAGAAGACAGTATGCAAGAGTGAATATACTTCTCAAAGCCTAACAATTCACCAGCCAGCTCTGTTCTATAGGAGGATCCAGAGAACACTCCATTTACCAAAGAAATGAGAAATGTGCTGGTGAGAAGGGCATCCGCATCATTGAAAAGCTCAGTTATGGTTCTTCTTCTTGAGTCATGGCTAACAGCAGGAGATGCTATTAGAAAACCCGGCCCTGAGTGTCAATGGAGATTACATAATCATGAAATAACAGAGTCCAGATGGTACCATTTCAATGACAGGAGCAAGGTGGGAATAGTTGGTGAAATGAATAACAAAGTTGGAAGGACAGCCAAGAGGGCCTGATTTGCAGGGCTCTATGGAGATGCCATAAAAAACATGGCATTTAAAGGTGCAGGATAAATGAGCAACCAACAAGACATTGCTATATATAATTATTGACATCTCTATAATCAAAGACAATCAAGAGTGCATTAGCAGAAAAACGGGGTCAGTCACTCCAACAAAAACTCCCAATCCTTTCCCTAGTTTCCAGACCTGAGCTAATTCTTAGACCTGAAGCCCATTGATTGAAAGATAAGTTGAGTTCCTATTAAGTAGGATCACAGGAAATATCTACCATAATGACCCGGCCACAACAAAAAGATTTTAGGGGCCAAGTCTGAGGAGCAAGATTCTAAAGAATAAAGTTTGAGGCACACCAGAACATCCATTTAAAAGCAAAGGACATATTACCGCATGTCACCACTTCCAGCACTAGGAAGGAAGCACAGAGCTTGCTACGTGTCTCTGGGATCTGGAGCAGCATTTTCCACACTTGGAAATATAGCCCTAACCCATTCACCAGGCAAAGAGGAAGGCTACCAGCTTTGAGTGGGACTTAGAGTGGGAAAGCATCTGCAGTAGGTCCAGACTGCAGTGCAATCACACTGGCGTCTTGGGCCATATGATCCAGCAGAGTCTAGGTTACTAAAGGTATCTGTGCTGTGAAAAGATAACATGTGGAATTTAGGGAAGCCACGGTAGAAGAATCATAACATAGAGCACCTACAGTCTGCAGCAAGACCATGTCATCCGCAGCAAACAAGTATATACCATTTGAGAAACATGTTGGTGTTTCCTGGTTTACTAGAGCTACTGAACCCTGGTAGTGAAAAGGCTTCCGACCATAGGACATCAGGTGACCGTGGGTGAGAGCTGACCATCATGAGGTGCATCCTGTCAGATTCATCACATCACAAGGTAAGGTGGCACAGCTGCAGTTCATTGTGGGGTGAGAATAGGATCAGCTATAATCAGTCGTGAGCAGGGCCAGAGGGCATTAAAAAATACACTGTGCCAGTGTACCGCCCAGATTTCCACACCATTTGCCACTATTGCATTAACAACACTTTCCCAGTTCACACCTGCACCACCTCATAAGCGCTGGGCATCCCTTCTGACCAACAATAAAGGGGAAGATCACTGGTGGAGGTCTCAAAAGTGCATGCAAGCTGAGAACGGACTGCTGCTATACCACAGTCCACTCAAGGGTGAGCCAGGGTGTTAGCTCGCTAGGGCTTTCATAATAAACATCATGAGCCAAGGGGCTTAAAACAGCAGAAATTTATTCTCTCGCATTTCTGGAAGCTAGAGGTCCTAAGTTAAGATGTTGGAATGGCTATGATCTCTCCAAGGGCTCTAGGGAAGAATGCTTCCTTGCCACCTCTAGCTTCTGGTAGTCGTTGGCAATTCTTGGCCTTCCTTGGCTTGTGGCTGCATAACTCCAATGTCTGCCTCCACCACATGGCCTTATTTCCCTTTCTCTGTGCCTCCAAAATTTCAATTTGTAAGAAGCTTTGGGCCGGGCGCGGTGGCTCATGCCTGTAATCCCAGCACTTTGGGAGGCCGAGGTGGGTGGATCACAATGTCACGAGATCGAGACCATCCTGGCTAATATGGTGAAACCCTGTCTCTACTAAAAAATACAAAAATAAAATAAAACAAAATAAAAAAGCTTTGACACTGGAATTAGGGCTACTCTTATCCAGTATGAACTCATATTAATAATTGTATCTGCAAAGGCCCTATTTCCAAATAAGATCACATTCATAGGTACCAAGGGTAAGGATTTCAACATTATCATTGAGGGGATACATTTCAAGCCACAGTGCCTTGAAAGATAGAAGTGAGAGAAAAATCCTCCCACTGGGGATAGCTTTAAACAGTGCACTTGGTCATCTAGGTAGGGTGTAGAAGGAGAAGTCGCTTAAGCCAGGAATATACATAGACTCATACGCAAGGTGAATGATTTGGCTAGTTGGATAGGGGTCTGGAAGATCAGAGACAAAAACATTCGGGGGAAAAGACATGGGAATGGAGCATGGTAGTAGCTCAATGAGGATTACAAAGACTCAGCCCCTTCGTCTCATTTTAGCAACAATTTTAAATGGCCAATCTCGTTGCAAATTATAATTTTGCAAAATATACAAAAGGATTTGGAGAGAAGAGGACTGATTTGGGATGTTACAGGAGTTCAGCATAAAGGGCTCGCTAGCACCCAGCACCTGAATGAGTGCTAGGCATGGTAAAAGTACTTGATAAATGTAAAGGGTGAATAAATGACTGCTAAGTTTTGGCTCCTGCTACTGACTACGTTGTGGTGCCATTTATTGAACTGAGGAAGACTGAGGGAGAAATTGCTTTGGTGAGGTGACAGAGCAATCAAGACAGTTTTTCCCATGCTGAAGCTTTCTTTCTGCAGGCTTTCTCTTGTGCCTGAAGAGCTGCTGGCCACAAGCATGAACAAATTAAAATATTGGGGATACACCCCTCAACCCATGGAAGGAGTATGTGATAGCTGGTGGATGAATGCCTCCGCCTCTCCCTCCCTGCTGGTGGAATAATTCTGAGGCATGGTTCAACTTTCTCAGAGAATCCTCAGTGAGAATGAGCTCCTTTGAACACAGTGGTGGCCAGCTTAACAAAGCCTTTACTGGCTTTTTCATTACCCCACCTCTCTTTCACTCACTTCCTCACTTGTGTTTCCTGAAATCCCCTTCCAAATAAATGCTCGCCTTGGGCTTGTAGAGGATACGCAAACTAAGGCAAACAATAATGATGAGAACGTCAGGCCTTGGGTCTACAGATCATCTTTGTCTAAAGTTCTCTCCCTTGTCTCTCCATCCAAGTTCTTAACATTCTTTAAAACTCAGTTCAAATCTCACTCTTCATGTAACACCTCTAATCTCAAGTGGCCCCTTAGTGCTAAGTAGCAATTCTAATTTCTCTAATCCACTGTTTTGCCTGCTCCTAGACAACTATTTCATAACTTTACCTCTTTCTCAAAACCTCAGAACTCTATTCAGCCACCGATTTGGATTGTTATGACTATTCGTTTGTGACTAGAGTCCATTTTGGCTGGAACTGGTTTGAACTGCAACACCATGCTCCTTATCCTCGATTTCTGTTGTTGAATTTACTTCCTCTGTTGTGAAGAAATGAGAATTAATCCGAATAGAATTCCTATACCCTCCCAACATAACATCTACCCACTTCCTGCATCTGGACCCATAACCCTGCTCTCTCCCCGAAACTCCATTAATATAAATGAACTGTCTTTGCTTCTGTGCAAAGCCACCTACTTCCCTTGGGCCCTGTACGCCATCCTTTCTCTACTATTCAGGACATCGCTCTAGCAATTGTCCCTTTTGTTTCTCCATCATCAAATTTTCCTTCTCTACTACATAATTCCCTCTAAATAATTTTTAGAGGGAATAAAACATGTTTATTTCTCACGATTTAAAAACAAAACAAAAAACGATCACATAACCCCATATTTCCCTCCAGTCACCACTCATTCCTCTGTTTCCCTTTTTTCAAAACTCTTGGAGAGTTGTATGTGTTTGCTATCTTTCATTACCTCTCCCTTCATTCTAAATGGTTTGCACTTCACAGAAGTTTTTATTTTCACTGTTAAACCAAAGCAGTTCCTACCAGGAACACAAACAACCTTTATGAAGCTAAATTCCATGGTTGATCCTCAGTCCTCAGCTACTGGGTCACATGACATGATTAACACTTTCTTCTGGACACATTTTTCTCATGTGGCCTCTGGATCCTCTCTCCTCATTCATAGTTCTAGTTCTCTTTTGTTTGTTCCTCCTAATGTCTCCGATCTCTAAGTAGAGTGTCTTATACCCTAACTTTGCTCTTCTCCTTTATGTATCTGTTCTTATCTTCTCTTTTCTTCTTTCCCCATTTTTTTCCTATCTGTCCCATCTTATCTGTTTTTGTGATCTTAAATGCTTTCTTTATGGAGATGAGACTCCCAAATTTGGATCTGCAATCTGGATCTCTTTCCTCAATTCCAGAATCATACATCCAACTGCTTAAATGTCATCTTCCCCTTGCTTTCAAATGACTTCACATTTATTAAAGTCCAACTATGAACTTCTGCTTTACACTAAAGACCTGCTCCTCCTCTTTTCTGTCTCAATAAATTTCAACCAATCCATTAGCAAATGCCATCAGCTCTACCTTCAAAAAATATATAAAAACAACAACAGTGTGTGCCTCCTCCTCACCACTTCCACTGCTATGTCGATACTTTCACCCACCACTGGATGTTTGCACTGACTTTTTACAGGTCTCACTGCCTCTGCCCTTCACTCCTGGCAGCCTATACTCAATACATCCAGGGCCAGCATCATAGGCATGTGACTCGTGCAGTCACACAGGGCCCCTCACTCACAAGGACCCAGTGCTCGGTTTAATGCTGTGCTGTTGCCATCTTGAAATTCTTGATAATTTTTGAACAAATAGCCTCACACTTTCATTTCTCACCAGGTCCTTCAAACTGTAGCCAGTCCTGAATGCACCCAACTGGGTCTTTTAAATCATAAACCAGATCATATCACATCTCTGCTCAAGACACTACAAAGGCTTCCTACCTCATTCAGAATAAAAGGCAAAAGCCCTACAATGGCCTCCAGGGACACATGTGACACCTCTCCCCACCTCTCACCTCTCTGATCTCATCTTCTATCACTCTGCCTTTTGCAGATTCCTTGATGTTTCTCAAACACACTAAGAACACTTTCAACCTTAGGGCCCTTGCACAGCTTTTTCTTCTGACTGCTGCACTCTTACTTGAACATTGCATGACTTGCTCTCATGTTTTCTTCAAGCCAAATTATAAGTGAAGCCTTCTCAGATTACTCTAAATAAAATAGAAATCAACATCAACCCCTTGGCACTCTGGTGCTTTCTACCCACTTTATCCTGCTTTATTTATTTATTTATGACAGGGTCTCACTGTCACGCAGGCTGGAGTACAGTGGTGCGATCATGGCTCACTGCAGTCTCAAACTCCTGGGCTCAAGCAGTCCTCCCACCTCAGCTTCCCAAGTAGCTGGGACTATAGGCATGAACCACCATGCCTGGCTATTTTTGTTGTTGTTGTTGAGGCAGGGTCTTACTATGTTGCCCAGGCTGGTCTCAATCTCCTGAGCTCAGGCAATCCTCCCACCTCAGCCTCCCAAAGTGCTGGGATCACAGGCATGAACCACCCACCCACTGCCCAGCTCACCTGCTTTTATTTTTTACCTTATATCTATCACAAGCTGACATTCATTCTTACTTAATTACTTATATATAGCCTGTATGCCTCTGCAAATCTAAAATGTAAGTTTCCCAACCTCAGGGATATTGCGCTGTTCTTTGTGATATTTCTCTCACCTGGGGCACTGTATACCACATAGTATTTGTTGAATGAATGAATGAATGAATGAATGAATGAATGAATGAATGAATGTACACATCATATTGAGAGGCAGGCAGCATTGCTTCCATGCCCATGTTGTGTATATACTTCAGGTAAGCTAATGGCAGTGAAACTGATGTCACTTCTCAAGTATCTTGAAAGCATCAGAGAGAAAGTGTTTCAAAAGAGCAAAGGAGTGACTCTAGTCCAACTGAAGACATAGCCATTCATGTGACAATTGTCTTCTATTTCTTTGAGAGCTGCTGTACTGCTGCCTGATGACCATCTTTAACTTTTCTACTGTTACTTAATGTTTTTACACATTGAAATATGATTTCCTCAACCCCAAGGCTCTCCCTGAAGCTAGAAAATTCTCCCTTATGACCCAGAAGAGCACACTCTGGGTCTACTCACTCTGTCAATGTGGGATGATTAGTTAGTTGTCAACACCACAAGACTCTCCTCATCTGATGGATGTAGACGTACCAGAGTTTCAAACTTTCAGAGGAAGAGCCAGAAATGTTCATCGAGAATACATTTGTGCCGTTTAGTTAAAACTGTCTGCAGTGGATGTATTGCTGGTGCTCTGCTCAGTTCCTCTTTACCTGCTTCTGCACTCATGCTGTGATGGGAGCTGTGAGTACTGATGGATGCCCCCTTCTCCTGAGAATTGCTCTTGGCCAGTGCTAGCACAGGAAGCTCTACCTCTTTCCCTTCTCACCAAACCTTGGGCCAAGGACTAATTGACCCAGGTAGGGCAACCCCATGACTTGGGATGGTATTAACCCTGTGGTGCAATTTGTGCTCCAGAGCTTCCCCATGGGTGAGACGGAAGCACGTGTCCTGTTGTGTCCACAGCTACACTCAGCCTTTTTTGCTCACTCAATCCCCATTTTGGCCTACGTCTTCAGAAACTAAACCGAAGGCACTATCCAAAGATTACTTGTGTATTTCTTGTAGAAGCCCCCACTCCACCCACACACATATACATTCCTTAAATAGATTCCTATGACCTACCAGATGAAGCCCAGGCTTCCCATCTGGACATTAAGTCTTTGCATGGTCAGTCAGGTCTCTGTCTTTCAAGATTTATTTTTCACTATCATACACCATATTAACTTACTCGGGGCTGCCTATTTTACATTCTCTCCCAGCCCTGCACATTCTTTGCAAAGGCCTCCCCTGCCTTGCCTGAATGATGAACACTCTATTCCTTATTCAAGACTCTAATATCACTTCCCCTGTGAAGGCTCCTCAGATTCCTCTAGGCTCAGTAGGTGCCACTCCTCAGTTCCCTACAGCATATGGTGTCAATGACAACAGTGATATGCTTGTCTGATTCCTCCACTTAACTGTGAACTTTTTGCTGTTGTTAATAAAGATGTTTATTTTGCATTTTATACAGAACAGCCTGAAGTCTGCATCATGACTTGATGGTTACCCAGGGATTTACGTGTGTCCAACTGAACACCGTGGTTCTGGGATTGGGGATCCACACAAACAAAGGCAGGAGTTTGGAGGGAAGAAGGGGGCACAGCAGGAGTGTATCTCAAGCCTACCTCAAAGGCAGCAGAGCATTCCGAGTTGCTGAAAACCTGTGCAAATGGGGCCTCTAAAACAAACATTGAACTGTGAACTCTTGGGGAAGGTACAAGAAAAGGATGTTGATAAATAAGGGGGCATTTTCTTGAGGCAGCGGATGAGGAGGGAGGCTTACTATTTTTAATGCCCTCAGCCCCAGGACATGATAATCAGAGGAGATCATGTCCAATCTTGAATCAGTTCCCTGTTCAAAAAGAGGTGCTAATACCCCAGGGACCAGACTCTGAAAATACCCTGCTGGTCATTCCTGAGTCCCTGTTCTATGCCCCACAACATATTAGAAGGGAAGGGAAAGTCAGAGGGTAGTGGCTTGTGCTCTGTGGAGGTATAAAACCTTAGTTCATATTAAGCACTGATAAAACCCAATGACGGGGACCACAGATCTGTTGAGAGGTTTCTAGTAGGGACCAAGAGTAGGAGGTCCAGAACATCCTCAGCTTGGGGATACAACAGGTGTGGAAAGTCTGGGAGGAGGTGAGTATTAAAGTAATGGGAAACAGAACACTCCCAGGCCTTAATTTTAATTGGATAGTTTTAAAAATTGAAATAGAATCTAACATTGGGTGCCAGTCACCACAAATGCCATGCCTTTATGGTCACTTGGTATCTTAAAAATTTGCCAAAGCATGCCTGTCTGGCTAACCAAAAGGTCTTTCTAGGAGGTGTTCGTGTGCACGAGAGAGTGCCAAGGGGCTTGGTACTGCTGACTATCCAATGTGATTCCTATGGAAACAGAAGGGGCAGAGTCTTGGTTAGCTGGCTTGTTGAGGTTTGACAGAGAAGAAGCAAAAGCTCCAAAGTGACTGTAGATTCTCTGCAACTGGCTTTGACCTAGAGAAAGAGGAGCCACATTCTCACTCTATAGACAGAGAGGGACCAAACCTAAACCACAGCACCTGCATTAGTTCTGGTCATCCTACAGTTGATGGGCAACTCATACCAGGCAGGGGGAGGGAGCTGATTAGGGAAGAAGGGATCATTTTTCATTTTTTAAACTCTGAATTAATATTTTAACCTCAAACATATTATCAGTGCCTCAGATATAATTTAATCTCAAGTCTTTAAAGGCCCCCTGAAACAACAATATACATTTTTTAAGGCTTCCTCACTTTCTGATAGTCAGTTTCCCCAGTATCCAGTTTTATCCTGACATAGAGTCCACAGACTTCATCAGACCACCTGTGCTCATGGACTTGGGTCTTTCTAGAGGAAAGCCTCGGGCTCGGCTCCAGATGAGCTGTGCCAGTACACCCAATGCCTGTGATGCCCCAAACAGGACCTCATAGCAACGTATCTCCGTCATGCTATAGTACTGGAGAGCACCCCACCATGAGCGTCTACTTTGGGCCCAGGATTCTTGGCCTTACTCTAATCTCAGAGGATATTGGGCACAATCTTGTATAGCTGAGCAACCAACTTAAACATGGGATCATTATGCGGCGTTTCAGAGCAAACTCTTGCTGACAGGTACATTGTGGCTCAGTCTTCCTTAGCACTGCATGGCCATAGCCTGGAACAACCCATCTCGAGTTGAAAGTACTCTCATAACTTCTCATCTGACACATCTTTGCCAACTTCCTTCTGTAGTTGTGTTAGCCAGACAAGCACTTCCTGATTTGCCAGTCCATGTAGAGGACCTGCCAGCCCGTTCATGGCTGCTGCAAAGGATAGGGATGGGTCTGAAAGGGCACTGCCCGCCAAATGGCTGCTATAAGCACTTACATTGCTGTGCTCATGGTCACTGTGGATGGTGAGCTACAGGTGCATGAGCTCAGTGAACTGAGCATCAGTATAGCCTAACATGTTGGTGAAACTGTGGGACCAGTCCAGCTTAGAGTCAGTGGCCCCAATACCGCTGCCCTCTCAGTAGAGATTACGGTAGACCTTTTCTGCAACACAAGGTAGCTTTGTGATTAGATATACATGGTCTTCATAAATCAACTCCCAGTACTTGGTTCGGCTGGCATGCTCTGGATGTGCTCAGGGAAAGCTGTTTAGGGCTGCCATGGCTTCACTGAGCTCAAACATGGGTATAGATTGGTGGGAACGTTGTCCAGCATGGTGACCACATGGGAAGGTAGAGCTGCCCTCTTTGCCCACTGCCAAGATACCTGTTCCTCTCTTGGGGTCTGTCCAGTTACCAGCAGCCAAAATAAGTCCCCTGGGTAGGGGTCCTTCCCCACCCTTAGCCTTGGGTAGCAGTTTTTGGTATTCAGGGATACTAAAGCCTTGGAAACAGAAATCTTCATGAGGATCAAGAACAGATGTTTTATACACCAGTCCCTTAATGCCTCTCATGCCACCATACATTGTGTCTGCAGCGATTTGGCCCACCACCTTCTTGCCATGTCACTGCCTGAAGGTCTTAATTCTGGCCTGCTCCTTAACTATCAGGTCAGCCAATAAGTCTTTCAAATTCTTGGAGGAAGCACTGGCATGCCAGGCAGCAAGAACAAGACAAGATGCACTGTTGCTTCCCAAGAGCCTGGCAGCCGCACTGGGTAAAACCATGGTGAGTGACCTCTGCGATCTGGTGGAGAGGGAAGAAGGGGAGAGAGCTGCAGCAGGAACAGGAACTACCACCATGGCACCAGAGACGGCAATGGGTGGACAAGGTTGAAAGGAGGCAGCTGAGGGAATGTGTAGATGAACCCGCAGCAGGTGCTCAGCCGGGGGTCCTCAGCAAGGCCCTGCCCACTGCCAACTATGAACTTATTAAAAGTGACTTTCCAATAGTTCTTAGCAGCATGTAGAGTAGAAGATAGAACAATGTATATCTTCAGAATGCACAGAGCCAATGTATTTTTGGATTACAAATAAATCAATTTAAGACCTATTGCTTCTGACAATGATTTGCAAATTGAGAAAATTCTGGAAAAATAGACATCCAACAAGTTAATAGTGATTATACCTAATGACAGGGTTACTGGTGGGGTTTTGTTTATTTGTATGTTCTTATTTGTTTCTTGTTTCTTATGTCAGCAAGTTTTGAATGGCATATGCAAATGATGATCCCAATAATAAAAACTATTGTGTTTATTCATAAGAGTTAATGTTTATAGAAAGAGAGATGAGAATGTTTTTGGACAGATTAGGATTTGAACAAAAATGTTAAACAGAATACAAAATATGTTTTTTCTCCTGTTGTCTAGCTTTTGTGCAGTGAACACATGTTGCTTTTATAATAAGAAATATACATTTTAAGTTTCAAAATTACTTAGAAAGATTTTGTAAATAATCTAAAAGAAAATAAATGTGTTTGGTAAATCCATTTCTGGGTTTACAGTAGTGTTGAATAGCCCAGCCAAACAACACATGACCTGAATCAAATACAAGTTTACTTGACTCACTCACTTATTCCAGAAGGGTGACCACATTCTTTTGTGTTACTACATGTCATCAGTGCCTGTAAGAGACAGAAGTCTTTGAATGGTGTTAAGGTTTTTCATTGGTTTTCTTGTATTCTTAACATTTTATGGTCAAGGTCCTTTGATGTGGGTTCATCCCATAATACTTGTGATGAATGAAAATACATGAACATGGAAGGAAAAACAGGAATGAATTGAGAAAAATCACATCATTCCAGGTAGTCTGCCTCTCCAAAAAAAAAAAAAAAAAATCATCAAACTAAACCACATGGTATTAAAATTCATTCCTAAATGCTCAGCACAAATAAACTTCTGACTCTTTTTTCTTGGAGAGGAAACTAATGAAAGTGATGACAATATTTAAGATGAGATCTTAGCTTTACATATTCTATGTTGAGAAGTCTTTTCTTTAAATATTAATTTGTCCGAACAGCTTTCACCTTTTCCTCTCTATAAAATATTATTTAGGCCAGGCGTGGTGGCTCACGTCTGTAATCCCAGCACTTTGGGAGGCCGAGGCAGGTGGATCACTTGAGGTCAGGAGCTCGAGACCAGCCTGGCCAACATGACGAAACCCCGTCTCTACTAAATATATTTTTAAAAAATTAGCTGGGCATGGTGGTGCATGCCTGCAATCTCAGCTACTTGGGAGGCTGAGGCACGAAAATTGCTTGAATCCAGGGGGTGGAGGTTGCAGTGAGCCAAGATTGTGCCACTGCACTCCAGCCTGGGAGACAGAGCGAGACTCCGTCTCAAAAATAAATAAATAAATGCATACATATTATTTAATTATCAGTTCATGATTTAAGGGATACAATACTGTGTTTTCATTTTTGGGATCATAATTTTATATATTGTTACTCAAGTTCACTAATAATTTAGAGATTTTCTGCACGTTTTAAGGGATAATATGATAGGAAGGGTGAGCTACATGTTTTGATTCCATAATTTTAAAAAATTTGTTTGGTAAGGCATACTCAAATGAACTGTAATGACACCTTATTTCCGCAGTGCCTTTCATCTGAAGATCTCAAAACATCCAACATTTTGAACACATTATTAAACTATTCTCACTGTGACAAAAGTACTATATTTTAGAAATATTTAAATTTTTCCATTCTTTGTCCTCCCTAGATTTGTTGATGCCTTTGGAATCTTCAAAGAAAATGTTGTTCATATTTAATAGGCAATTTGGAAAATATTTTATAATGTAACTTAGTTTCTATAGTAGCACACAAAGTATATGGGGGCATATTCTTAGCTCAACCAGCATAACAAAAAAAAAATAATAATTAAAACTACCTGTAATTCCAGCACTTTGGGAGGCCAAGGCAGGAGGATTGCTTGAGGCCAGGAGTTCGAGACCACCCTGGGATAACATAGCAAGATCTTGTCGCTACAAAAAAAATAAAATAAAATAAAAATTAACTGGGTGTGCTGGAACATGCTTGTAGTCCTAGCTACTCAAGAGGCTGAGGTGGGAGGATTGCTTGAGCCCAGGGGTCTGAGGTTACAGTGAACTGTGATCATCAGGTCATTGGACTTCAACCTGGGTGGCAGAGAGAGACCCTGACTCTAAAATAAAAATAAAAATAAAAGTACCTGTAATATTTTGAATATCTATTATGCACCAGGCCCTATGCCAGGCATGCTACATTTGATATCTTAAAACCTCGGCCAGGCGCAGTGGCTCATGCCTATAATCCCAGCACTTTGGGAGGCCGAAGTGGATGGATCACGAGGTCAGGAGATCGAGACCATCCTGGCTAACATGGTGAAACCCCATTTCTACTAAAAATACAAACAATTAGCCGGGCGTGGTGGTGGGTGCCTGTAGTCCCAGCTACTCGGGAGGCTGAGGCAGGAGAATGGCATGAACCCAGGAGGCGGAGCTTGCAGTGAGCCGAGATCGCCCCACTGCACTCCAGTCTGGGCAACAGAGTGAGACTCCATCACAAAAAAAAAGAAAAAAAAAAAAAACAACCTCACAGAATCCTTCTGGACAGATATAATTATTTTCATACACTGAAACTACTTAAGAGCTCTAAACTGAAAAACCTGGATTGGAATCCAGCTTTCTCTAGTGACATTTTCTTTTAACACCCTGATTGCTCCACAGTTAGGTGAACATGGAGGAGAGAGTGGAAGAGGGTTTTATTCCAATTTTTTTTTGCCTCTTTCATTTATTAATCATTCCAACTATTGGTAATTTTTTAAAAAGTTAGATTCAGAAGCAAGAATTAAGAATACTGATAGATTCTTCATGACAGTTTATGTCTTTTTTTTTTTTTATTGAGACAGGGTCTCACTCTGCCACTCAAGTTGGAGTGCAGTAGTGCAATCACAGCTCACTGCAGCCTCAACCTCCTGGACTCGAGTGATCCTCCCGCCTAAGCCTCCCGAGGAGCTGGGACTACACGTATGTACCATCACGTTTGGCTAATTTTTATAGAGATGGGGTTTCACCATGTTGCCCAGGCTGGTCTTGAACTCTTGGGCTCAAGTGATCCACCTGCCCCAGCCTCCCAAAATGCTGGGATTACAGACATGAGTCACCTTGCTCGGCCAACAGTTTATATCTTTTTTTTTTTTTGAGATGAAGTCTTGCTCTGTTGCCCAGGCTGGAGTGCAATGGCACAATCTCAGCTCACTGCAATCTCCACCTCCCTGGATCAAGCAATTCTCCTGCCTCAACCTCCTGAGTAACTGGGATTATAGGTGCATGCCACCACATCTGGCTAATTTTTGTATTTTTAGTGGAGACGGGTTTCACCATGTTGGTCAGGCTGGTCTCAAACTCCTGACCTCGTGATCCACCCACCTCGGCCTCCCAAAGTGCTGGGATTACAGAAGTGAGCCACCGTGCCCAGCCCAGTTTATATCTTCTATTGGCACAATGTGAGTGGTGAGATGATGTGAAGATAGTGGGTTTATTTAGGTGACTCATGGTCCTGAAGTTATAGGTTAGAGCAGCATTTCCCAAGCACACCCCATATACCACTGCTAGTCCTCGACACAACTTTAGGTTAACATTTGAATATTTTACTAGCTATATAGTTTTAACATTTTAACAGTTACTTACTTATTTATTTATTTATTTATTTTAAGACAGTGTCTTGCTTTGTCACCCAGGTTGGAGTACAATGGCAGGATCTCAGCTCACTGCAGCCCCAACTTCCCAGGTTCAAGTGATCCTCCCTCCTCAGCCTCCCAAGTAGCTGGGACCACAGGTGCATACCACCATGCTTGGCTACTTTTTTTTTTTTTTTTGTATTTTTTGTAGAGATGGTGTTTCACCATGTTGCCCAAGCTGGTCTCAATCTCCTGGGCTCAAGTGGCCCACCCACATTGGTGTCCCAAAGTGCTGGGGTTACAGGCATGAGCCACTGTGCCTAGCCAATATTTTTAACATCTATCAGGAAACAAACTAGCAGAATAAACTTTATTTTTATTTATTTATTTATTTTTTAAGACAGAGTCTCGCTCTGTCGCCCAAGCTGGAGTGCAATGGCATGATCTCGGCTCAGTGCAAGCTCCACCTTCCGGGTTCACGTAACACTAACAGGTGATTCAGTCATTAATAAAGTTTTACAGCTATCAACACGAGTGCTCTTATTTGTTAGAAATCTCTTCTATTATGTCTAGGAATATTTTTAAACCTCTTAACCATAATTTTAAAATAGTGGCTTACACCTGTAATCCCAGCACTTTGGGAGGCTGAGGCAGGCAGGTGACTTGAGATCAAGAGTTCAAGACCAGCCTGGCCAATATGGTGAAACTCCATCTCTACAAAACATAAAAAATAAAAAAAATTAGCCAGGCATGGTGGCAGGCGTCTGTAATCCCAACTATTTGGGAGGCTGAGGCAGGAGACTTGCAGAGGACATAGTGAGCCGAGATCGTGCCACTGCACTCCTCCAGCCTGGAGGACAGAACGAGACTCTGTCTCAAAAAAATAAAAAATAAAAAAGGATCTTTTTTTTAAAAAAAGAGTCCTTCAAAACCACAATGTTATACCATCTCATGCCAGTCAGAATGGCTACTATTGAAAATTTAAAATAACAGATACTGGCGAGGTTGTATCATTTATAAATGGTATTACTTGCCGTAAGGCCAAAATATGTAATGCCATGGACTAAGTCTGGTTACTTATGCTGACCCATGAATGGATCGAAGTGTCAACAATTAAAATGTCTGCCTTGGAGGTAAGGATACTGTGAGTACACAAATGACCACTGTATTTTCTCATATATTGAATTTTCAGTCTCATCATCATGTATTTCTTAGTGATATGTCAATTCAGCACTTCTAGAAGTCAAATGTACGTATATATTATCATGAACTACAATCCAGATTGGACTTTTTTAAATTTAACTTTTAAGTTCAGGGGTACACGTGGAAGTTTGTTATATAGGTAAACTTGTGTCATAGGGGCTTTGTTGTACAGATTATTTTGCAACCCAGGTATTAAGCCAAGTACCCATTAGTTATTTTTCCTGATCCTCTCTCTCCTCCCACTCTTCACCCTTCACCCTCCTCTAGGCCCCAGTGTGTGTTGTTCTCCTCTATGTGTCCATGTATTCTTGTCATTTAGCTCCTACTTATAAGTGATAATATGTGGTGTTTGGTTTTCTGTTCCTGTGTTAGTTTGCTAAATGTGGCCTCCAGCTCCATCCACATTCCTGCAAAGGACACGATTGTTCTTTTTGATGGCTGCATAGTATTCTATGGGGTATTTACACCACATTTTCTTTATCCAGTCTACCACTGATCAGCACTTAGGTTGATTCCATGTCTTTGCTATTGTGAATAGTGCTGCAATGAACATACACATGCATGTGTCTTTACAGCAGAACAATTTATATTCCTTTGGGGATATGCCCACTAATGAGATTGCTAGGTGAAATGGTATTTCTGTTTTCGGGCCTTTGCGGAATTTCCACACTGTCTTTTACAATGGTTGAATTAATTTACACTCCTACCAACAGTGTATAAGCATTCCTTTTTCTCTGCAACCTTGCCAGAATTTGTTATTTTTTGACTTTTTAATAATAGCAATTCTGACTGGTGTGAGCTGGTATTGCATCAGGGTTTTGAAGAACTCTTTTTTTAAAAAAAATGGATTTTATTATGATTAAGAGATTTAAAAACTTTCTGGACATAATAGAAGAGATTTATAACAAATATGAGCGCTAGTGTTGATCGTGGCAAAACTTAATTAATGACTGAATCATCTGTTTATGTTATAAAATGCAAGCTTAAACAAAAATAACAGTACACAAAAATGACAAAAATAGTTTGAAATTTGCAATTTAACTGCCAGCTGAGAGTGAACCTATTTCATTGTAGGTTGTGTCTCAAAATACTGGTGTCATTTGACACACACAAATAACATTATGAGAAACTTATTAAAATTTCTGAGGCAAAGCAGAAGAATATTCAGGCATCCTAGGAACTAACATTGTGTGTAATACGGATAAGAATTCAAAAGCTGGAGAAACCTATGTTGCTGTAAAATAATTGATGAAACACATATAATCCTACAGGCAAATAAATGCAAAAGCAGTGACTGGGGACAAAGCAAGCAAAATGACTGATAAGGTGCCTCTGTCAAATAAGAGTCTATTTCGGAATTGCAGCTACGAACAGAAAGTAAGTTAAGGATCAATTATTATTCAGAGAATGACAGTCAATAAAATTCTCTGAAAACTGATGAATCTACCAGTATTGTACAGTCAGAAAATCTTTGGTAATTGTCTGACATGATCTGAGTAAAGTGATATATAAAAAACTTTTCTCAGCCAAATTGTACATTTGAAGTAATATTTTTTAAATGTATTGATTATTTCAGGTAATCAACAGCAATGATAAGAAGTGATATTGAGGCAGGAAATAAGCTCTGCAGACAGGGAACCTAAAGAATTCCTAGAACTAAATTAAACTGAGAAACCCCAACCTTCTAAACCCAAGTATTAATAAAGAACTTTGTAACTTCACTTCAGCTATGGCAGGAAACATCCTCTTCATTTGCATGGGACACACACCAAGTAAATAACTTTGTAACTTCACTTCATCTTCTTCATTTACATACACCAAATAACCAATGGAAAATCTCTAAAGGGTATTTAAACCCTAGACAATTCTGTAACCAGTGCTCTTGAGCCGCTTGCTCAAGCCGTCTCCCACCCTGTGGAATGTGCTTTTGTTTTCAATAAATCTCTGGTTTTGTTGCTTCATTCTTTCCTTGGTTTGTTTGTGTGTTTTGTCCAATTCTTTGTTCAAAATGCCAAGAACCTGGACACCTTCCACTGGTAACAGTATGAGCAGGAATTCCACTCTGAGGTATCTACCCACAAGACCTGGAAGTATGTCCACACAAAGATTTGTACTCAAATGTTCCTAGTAGCATTATTCATAATATTCTGAAATTGTAAACACTCCAACATCCATCGACCTGAGAATGGATAAATTAAATGTGATCCTCATACAATGAAATACTATTCAGCAAGAAAAAGGAACAAAATATTGGTATTTGCTACAAAATGGCTGAACCTCAAATACATTATGCAACCTGAAAGAAACCAAAGGCAAAAGATACACATTGTATGATTCCATTCATATGAAATGTTCAAGAAAAAGACAAATGTGTAGAGACAGAGAGCAGATCAGAGGTTTGCTGGAAATAAAGGTGGGAAACAGGATTGATTTCAGATAGCCTAGAGAGAAGTTAAGGGAAGCGGGTGATGGAAATGTTCTAAAACTGTATTGTAGTGATGGTTCAAAAACTTAAAACTCTGTAAATAAAGTTGCCCCAATGGAGTATCACAATCCCTAGCCAGCTCATTGACTGAACCATCTACCGAAGGAATAAGCAGGACCCCATGAGGAAGGAGTCGAGACACAACGGTAGTAATTAACCAGTTCTTCCCTAAAGGAATCTGATTATTTATTCAGGTAAGTGTCCATGGGAGAAGCGTAAAACCCAGATCTTATGATGGTTGTTGAATACAGAGTCTGAGTCAGCTCTTATACCTGATACCAGCACTGAAATGTATAATGTGTGTGGATCAACGGTCCTCAAACTTCAACATTCATTGAATCACACAAAAAAAGAGCTTGTTAAAACAAATTCCTGAGCTCCTCGCCAACAAAGAGATTCTGGTTCAGCACAATTCTGAATTTCTAACAAGCTCCCAGGTGATGAAGACAATGAAGGTCCACAGATCACACTTTGGGTGGTGCTTGTCTATGTGATATCCATATGGGAAATTTCCATTTAACCCACTCATATTCCAAGACAACTTCCCTTTTGAAAAGTTGCTTACAGGACATGCACATGAATCCTAAAATTACATAAAAATAAAAACATAACTCAGTAATGATATTCGCATCAATATACAAAGAAATTACATCACTACCTGCATTTAGTCAAGGATAATAATTCCTTTCACTCCTTAAATTTGTCTCAATTTTTTAGTTCAATCATTAGAACTCATTTTGTCTTGTAATTAAGAAAGATTATCAATTGTTTCCAATGAAATAGATGAATAAACACAATGTATTAATTTTTATTAATAACTATTTTGATCCACTAGCAAAAGCATATGTTACATGGAAGACAGCTTGTTTAAATGAAACTGAGTCCCACAAAAAATATCCTACCATCTATCAAATCAAATAATCACAGATGTATTATGATGATGGTTAAGAACAAAAATAGGCAATGTTTTTCAAATGCTGAAATAAACTCTAATCTAAGCAAACACCACACTACAAAAGTCTACCTAAAATGGGCAGAAGAATCTCACCACAACTGGACGTTGCTTTTAAATATTGTCAAACAATTATATGTTGCCTTTGTTCCCTGCCTTCATTTTTATTGTATGAAACTTCATATTGATATCATCAATTACAATCCAATATTTCCTCTCAAGCACTGCCACTCAATAAAGTCAGGAATATGATCACATCGTGGGTAATTGCTGAATTATTGTTTTTAAAATGACATCTGTATGTGTGTACTTTGAGCTGAAATATGTCAGCTCCATTGCCAGAAGTTGATATTATTACAGCATATTTCAGAAATGTAGCAGCTTTCAAAATAATTTTTAAAAGCATTTTATTTTTATCACAGGAACTTCAGAGCATGCATGTGAGCTTGACAAAGCTACTATGCTTCCCAATGCCATATCATTTTTCAACATACTGTTGTTGTTAGATTTACATCACTCAGAAGACTGGGGGGGTACCTGTTTCTCTAGTCTTCTGTGTCCCCCTCTCTAGTAAACAAGATAATACCTGCCTCCTTGCTGAAATATTGTGAAGCTACAGGAGCTAACACTATCATAAATTTTCTGCCTAAAATTTTGTTTATAAATGTGCTAATACACAGAGAAGCTTTTGAATACAACATCAGTGCTGCAGATTTCCATGAAAGCTCATTTTGGTACAACTCTAATTGGGCTGAGTAGGTGAGTGAGTCACTCTTTTCAGTGCATTCCTGGGTGGTCTTGGGATACTGGTGTAGACCAGAAGAAGCACTGCTGCCTAGAGAGTGTAGCCAACTCAACCATTCCCACCCACTCCCAGACTTGGCCTGACGTCCAAGAGCCTGTTATAAGAAGTGAAGGCCCCATAGAAAGAAGCCATTTCTGAATATTTTCTTGTCTCCCAACATTTCCACAAACTAACAAAACAAGGAAGAAACTCTTGAGCATGTTGCTGTTCGTCCACTGTTCACGTAAGATATAAATACACGACTCTGTGAAACAGTGCCTACTGTTAGAAGCCTTTTATACTTATTTTTGTTTTGTTTTGTTTTTTTTTTTTGAGACGGAGTCTCGCTCTGTCACCCAGGCTGGAGTGCTGTGGCCGGATCTCAGCTCACTGCAAGCTCTGCCTCCCGGGTTCACGCCATTCTCCTGCCTCAGCCTCCCAAGTAGCTGGGACTACAGGCGCCCCCACGTCGCCCGGCTAGTTTTTTGTAGTTTTTAGTAGAGACGGGGTTTCACCGTGTTAGCCAGGATGGTCTCGATCTCCTGACCTCGTGATCCGCCCGTCTCGGCCTCCCAAAGTGCTGGGATTACAGGCTTGAGCCACCGCGCCCGGCCATGTTTTGTTTTTAAATAGGCAACTAATTGTATTATCCAGAAAACATAACTCCAATCCATTTGAGTGTCACTTTAACATTCCTGTCTCAGTAATAGAACAAGTAGACAGAAAATGAGTACACATGGAGTAGAAGTGACCAACACCGTCAATCAAGTAGACCTAATAGACACTTTTGGAACATTTCACCTAAAAAGAGCAGAATACACTTTCTAGTCAGCTGTACAAAGGACCATTCACAGAGACAGGCCACATATAGGGCCACAGATAGGTCTCAATAAAATTAAAAAGATAGAAATCAGACAGAGCGTGTTCTTTGACAACAATGCAATTTTACAAGTCAGTCACAAAAAATATGTGGAAATCACCAAATATGTGGAAATTAACACAATTCTAAATAATCCATGGGTCAAAACAAAAATATTGCAGGGAAAATTAGAAAATATTTTGAACTGAGTGAAAATTGTACGTGCTGCCTATCCTTGATGGGATACGGTGTTCAAAGGAAAAAACATAGTTGCAACTGCCTTATGTCAGCACGTAGATAGAATTAAAAAGCCAAAGTTAATGGCCTAAGCTTTTTGTTTTCAGAAAGAGAAAAAAGGAAAAGCAAAGGGAAAGAAATATATTTGAGTGAAAGGGTATTTCCTGAAGAACCTGGGTTATGCCCCCAAATTGAAGAAAGAACAACAGGAACGAGGGCCCCTGTAGGGACAGGGCCAGAAACAAGAATTCAAACACTGTCGGCCCTGTCTGCTTTCTCTCTCTCTGTTTGCCCTATTTGATTTATCACTGCATAATGCCACTGCTCTCAGTTTTTTCATGTGGCAGGGAACATCCCACATTTTCACAGCTCCTGAACACACAGAAAAGATACGTTTTCTCTCCCAGCTTCTGATTAGAACACCCTAGAGAAGGACGCGGGGCAACCTGCTCTAGACCCATGGCTGCCCCTGGCCAGGCCACAGCAACCACTCTGATTGGCTCAGTCTGGCTGGTTATCTACTCCTGTGACCAGGGCATTGGGTGTGTGATTATGGGATTGTCTGCCCCTGGCAAAACCACAGGGCACTTCCCCCAAAGAAGCAGAGTGGCAGGGTACAGAAACAGAACCACAATCATTTTGGCTTCAGAATAGCTCTCTTTGGTATCAGCCACAGGAAAGTTATTTTTCCCATTCATAAATGAGAAAACAGAATAAGACACAAATTAAGACACACACACACAGTGGAAATAGATGGAGTCAAATCATATTCATGACATTCAAACAACATCACTTTTGAAGATTTTAATAAACCTACCTTCCTTAGCAATCTGTTACTGATATAGGTAGATTTTCAGAAATTTTGTTTTAGGAAATATTGAGAATTTCAGATCTTAAAATGGATTAATCAAATACTTACTTTTGGAGGGGTCAGGGAAGATAAGAGAAAATTTCCAATACATTGTTCAACAGTCTGGGGATGTGTTAGTCAATATCTGTAGTGACTCAGAATACAGAAGTGAGATGGTGTTTCAGTATCCTTTATCTCTGTGCACAATGGCTCCGCTTCTTACAGGTTCTGTTTCCAGAGAACAGGAAATATTCTGTATTTTCTAGATTAACTCACACTTCCAGGTAGGACTTGGTATCTGAATTGACTATATCCCAGCTGAGCAGTCTACACCAAACTCTGATGTTGTCATTGGTTGTTTTGTTTTGTTTTTCAGTAAAAGAAACTTATTTAGCTGAGTTCAGATCTCTGACAACTGATCAGTAGCTATTTGGAAGTGCCTAATGGTCTAACATCTAAAACTTTGGTATTATGTATAAAATTTTTCTTTTTTGGTTAACTGGGTGGTTCAATGGCACAGATACAAATTGAGACATCATTATGAGCCAGGAAAAATATTTCCTTTTTTTCTATGTATTTCTTGCAATCTAAATGAGACCAAGTTATTTATGAGAAAAGAGGAATCCTAATAGTAACCAAAGGCAAAGCTTATTCAAAAACACTTTAGGCTTTAGAAAATTAAGTCAAATTAGGTGAATTATTAAACTTCATGAAAAAGTAAAAAAGCAAATATTAAATAAAAGTGTCTTAACTAATTAGGTATAAACCAGGTTGAAACCAATTTTTAGGGAAAGGCTTTGATTGATATAATTATAAACAGTCATGTAATCAAAGTATCACCAAAAGCTCACAAATCACCACTAAAGAACTTATTCATGTAACCAAACACCCCCTGTACCCCAATAACCTATGGGGAAAAAAAGCTTAATTCTGTAAATGTACATATACTTGAGTTTTTTCATAAGAATAATGCTACTTGTCTAGCCCAGGGTTAATACAGATATTTTTCTCTCTAACATAAATTAGAATAATTTGATAACATTTGGGTTTTATGAATAATACAGAGATAAAACCACCTCACATAATTTAGTATTAAATCACCTAATCCATAAACATTTGTAGCTGATTTCTCATAGGAAGGTAATGATACAAAATAACCTCTCAGGCAAAGTTAAAACTGTTATTTTGGAAATATAAGGATATTCTGATGATGAGCCATAGTCAGACAATATACAAGGGTCTGGGACACTAAATTCTGTTCTTGTGTTTTAGAAAGGCCACAACAGGAAGCAGTATGATGTAGAGGAAATAACACTGAACTAGGAGATAGGATGTTTGGACTTTGATGCCTTCTACAACCAAATAGTCAGATGACCTTGAATGAGCCACTTAACTGCTTTGTGACATAGTTACTTCTGTAAAATAAGAAGGTTTGAGAGATGATCTCAAAGTCCATTCCAGCTCTGTAATTCCATGACTCCTTACATATAAATGTGATTAGCATGGTGCTTAGACCATGGAAAATAATTTTTAAATGCTACTATATTTTCTTCCTTTCCTTTTCTTTCTTTTTTATCTTAATCCTTTTTATGAATCCAACCACATTCTCAATCCATATTGATTTCTGTATCTCTAATATGTATCTAGTACAGAAGCTGGCAAAAATTGTTATCTATTGAAAGGGTAGTATTTGTTGTCAAGGAACTCAGTCTAATAAGGCAAATGTGTAAGTAAATTGCATTACTGTGATTGAAGTCCAAAAACATTAGTAATTTATGTTCCTTACAAAACAGTACACCAAAGAGACTGATGAGCTATTCTTTAAGGTAGGCCAGAGACAATTAAGCAGAGAACATCTCAATATCTGAAATAGATTTTTAAAAAATGATTAGGAACTAATTAGGCAATAGAAAAAACAGAATAGTCATTGGAGGCATGACACAGTAGTGTACTCAACTTAGGTGCAAATACAAATCTTGTGGTTAGTTGTCATAAATTTCCTGTTCTTAAAATCAGATTTCCTGGCATATACTATCCCTTCTGAGTGATTTTTCTTAATGACAAATGGTTTATTTAGTTTAAAGCCTCTACTGAAATATCTCTATTACATTTAATATTCCTGGATTATTATAGATATTATTATACATATAACATTATATGTTTACATATTTTGGGTTGTTCTCTATTTGGTTCCACCAATGAGTATGCCTACTCTTTCACAAATATGAAGTATATTAACTACTATAACTTCTCATATATCATGATATCTAACATGGCAAGTCCTCTCAAATTTATTTTTTAAAACTTTTCCTCTTTAAGAATGTCTTGCCTATTCTTGAGATTTTGCTGTTTCATATAAAAGTTTAGAATCAGCTTGTCAAGTTGCACTAAAACCACCATTGGAATTTTCTTGGAATTTCATTAAGTCTAAAGATTAATTTGGAGAAAACACACATCTTCATGATATTTAGTCTTTCTATTCATGAAGTGTTATGTCTGTATTTATATAGGTCTTCTTTAATATATTTTAATAAAGTTTTAAATTGTTTCCATAAAGCTTTGCCTATTTATTGTTAGATTTGTTACTCTGTACCTATTTGCCTATTTTTATTGCTATTATAAATGGTATTTTAAATATTTTTTTCAAGTTACATATTCTCCAGAATCTCTAATACAATGTGAAAGAGAAATGATGATAAACAACTTTCTTGATTTTAAATAAAATGCTAATGTATTTTACCATTAAAAAGGATGCCTTCTGTTCATTTTTGGTTGCTGCATAACAAAGTACTTACTTTAGAGGCTTAAAGTAACAACTATTTTATTATGTCTCCTGGTTTTGTGGCTTGGAAATTTGGGCACGGTTTCTCTGGAAAATTGTTCATTTCTGTATGCCATTAACTAAGATCACTCAGTGGTAGTCAGCTTGTGACTGAACTGAGCTGAAGTCCAAGACAATTTCAATCAAATGCCTGGTGCACTGGCAGGGAAGGCTGGAATGCTGGGCTCAGCTGGGCCCTTCTCCTTCTCCATATAGTCTCAGGGTCTCACTGCATAGTCTATACAACAGGATAGTTACACTTCTTCTACAGTAGTTCAGGGCTCCAAGCAAACAAGGTAGTACCCATCAGTCCTCTTAAAAGCTAGGTCCAGAATTATCACAACACCACTTCTGCCATATTTTGTTAGTTTTTTAAAAAGGCAGTATAAGCATTAAATACTGTAGAGGAGAGGTAAACCTAACTCTTTGTGGAAGTAGTTTCAAATACTTTGCATCCGTGATTTACCTACCCAATAATTATTTATGATTTTGTTATCAAGGTCAAACTAGCCTAATAACAATGGCTTGATTTCCTCTTCGCCTATTTGCAAGAAAACACTTAGTATGATTTTAATCATCTGCTCCTTAAATGCTTGTTAGAAGTTTCTTCAAAAACCATTTTAGCCTGCTGTTTTTTGTATGAAGATAATAATTTTAAGACTACTCAGGCTTTCAATTTCTTTCTGAGTCAGTTTTGATAAATCCTTTTTCTAAGGAATTATTCATTTTTTTCTAAGTGTTTAGTATATTGGCACAAAATTGTTTATTGTCTTCTCTTTTTACTGTGTACAGATCCATAGCTATGTCAATTTTATTATTAATATTACTATTTTATTTTAAGAAAACATCTCATTCTGTTGCCCAGGCTGGAGTGCAGTGGTACAAATATGGTTCACTGCAGCCTTGACCTCCTGGGCTCAAGTGATCCTCTGGCCTCAGCCTCCCAAGTAGCTGGGACCACAGGCATGTGCCACCACACTCAGATAATTTTTAAAATTTTTTTGGAGAGATGGAATCTCACCATTTTGCCCAGGCTGGTCTCAAATCCCTGGGCTCAAACAATCCTTCCACCTGGGTTTCCCAAAGTGCCCAAAGTGAGATTATAGGCATGAGCTACTGTGCCCAGCCTATGAATATTATTTATGTGTTGTTTGTTTGTCAATCTAGCCAAAATTTATTTACTTCATTAATATTTCAAAAACTAACATGGTTGTTAATTTCTATTCCTTATTTGATTGTTTCTCCTTATTTTCTGCACTAATTTTTACTATTTTTTCTCTCACCATTATTTCTATTAAATTTATTGTCATGTTTTATCTTCTTTTAATCCCTTATTTTTATCCATGTCTTACCTATTTGTAAAAGTTTTTATACATCCTGAATATAAGGTTTTTGCTGATTATAAGTGTTATAAGTATGTTCTCCCACTCCATGTTTTTGCTGAAAAAGTTTTCTTAATTTTAAAGTATTCTAGTATATCAATATTTTCTTTTATGATTAGTGTTGTGTGTGCTGCTCAAGAAATCTATCACAATTTTCGAAGGCATAAATATATTCCATATTATTTTTTAAAAGATCTATCATTCATATAGAATCAATATTTGCATTTGATATCAGTAGGGGTCAAATATATGGTTGGTTGTCTAGTTACGGTTATCAAGTTGAGCTGGAACCACTTGTTACTTAGTTGACCATATGGTTATCTAGTTGACCCAGAACCATTTATTGAAAAGACCCCCCTTTTCCTACTGCTCTGTAATTTCTTCTTTAACATAAATCAAATAGACGTATACATGTGGATTTGTTACTGAGCACCATTTTGTTACATTGGTCTATTTATCCATCTTTGTTCCAGCACCACATTATTGCAATTACTATAACTTCATAATAAGCTTAATTTCAAAAACAACTTCATAATAAGCTTAAATTCAAATAATAAGTTCTCTCATCTTGTTCTTCTTCATTAAGAAAGTTGATTATTTATGGCTCTTGGCTCATTGCATTGCTCTATGAACTTTATAATCAACTTGTCAATTCATATCTTAAGAAGACAGAAATTTCACTAGAACTGCACTAAATCTAGTGGATCAGATTGAGTAGAATTGACATCTTTGAAACATTGACTCTTTAAATCCATAAATGTAGTGTATGTCTCCATTTCTCTAAGTCTTCTAAAAATTTATCTTTAAATTGTTTTTTGAATAGTTGTCATGCACAACCTATGTCAGATTTATTCCTAGGTATTGGTTGTTGTTTTAATGCTACTGTAATTGTTATTTTACTTCATTTTCTAATTCTCTGCCAATACATAAAAATACGTTATGTTTTCATATTGGATATTGTACTCAATAAACTTGACAAAGTCATTTCTTAATTGTAATAATTTATCAGTGATTATTTTGGATTTTCTGAGCATGAAATTATATTGTACATTAATGATAAATTTTCTTTCCTTTCAAATGATTGTATTTTAATTTTATTTTGATTTATTGCACTGGCTAGGACACATACAAAACTGCTGACTCAAAGTAATGATAGGTAGTGCCCTTACATTATTTTCTATCTCAAACAGAAAGCTTTTAATATTTGCCATTGAATTTTATATTTGCTGTAGTTTGTTTTAGAATATCTTGTATTTGAAATGAGATTAAGGAGGTCTCATTCTAAGAGAAGAGCTTTTACCATTAGTAACATTAAGTTTCATCAAACACTTTTTCTGAATTCATTTGGATGATTACAACATTTTCTCTTTTATGCCGTTAATGTAGACTACAACGACTGATTTTCTAATATTAAACCTTTTTTCTGAAATAAATCAAATGAGGTCAATATTTTTATCTATTGGCTGATTCAAATTTCTGATTGAATTTACAGACTTTCATATCATCATCATAAATGAATTGGCCTATAATTTTCATTCTTTAATATTCTTTAAAAATTTTCATTTTGAAAATTATACTGACCTAATAAAGTAAGCTTGGACATGTTTCTTCTATTTTATTCTGCAGGAAAGGTGACAAAATTAGCACTTTATTTCACAAAGTTTACTGGCAAATACATTTATTTAGAATATTTATAATTTCTATTTCTTCTTGCATCAGTTTTAGTGTTCTGTTTTTCTAGGACTTTATTAATTTTACATATTTTTCACATTTATTGGCATAAAGTTGGAACATACGATCTGTAGAAATATAACCTTTTCATTTCCAATATTAGGTATTTCTGTATTCTCTCTTTTTAAACTTTTTCTTCATCAGTCTCAGAAGGAAGAAGTTTGTTAATTTCATTACTCTTTCCAAAGTACCCCGTTTTGGTTTTGATGCCTCTATCTCATTTTTTTAATCTACCATTGATTTTTTGCTTGTCTCTGTATGATTTCTGTTCTTCTCTTCCACTGTCTTCAAGATTCATCTACTGTTTTTTTCTAATTTCTTGAGACAGTTTATTAACTTTAAATATGTGTTTAAAACTAAAAATTTCTCATTCAGCATGCCTTTAATTACATACCATGAATTTTGACAGGTATTACATTTATTAATATTTTAAAGTATTTTCTAATTTTTGTTGTAGTTTCTTCTTTAACTCACAGACTGCTTAGGAGCATATTATTTATTTTCCAACTATTTGGGGGATTTTCGAGTTTTCTTATTGTTGTTGACTTTAAATTCTACTGTGGTTGGCTAGCACTCCATTTTATTATAATCCTTTTAACTCTTTTCCTGATTAGAAAAAGAAAAGGTGCATCTCTCTGCCAGTGCTCATTTAATTTTACATAAATATGCTCTCTGAGGCTGAAGCAAATCTGACTGGTTTTCACTGTGAAAATAAAATATAAAAACTGGGCACGGGGGCTCATGCCTGTAATCCCAGCACTTTGGGAGCCCGAGGTGGGTGGATCACCTGAAGTCAGGAGTTCAAGACCTGCCTGGTCAATACGGTGAAACCCCACCTCTACTAAACATACAAAAAAATTACTCTTGCGTGGTGGCACATGCCTGTAATCCCAGCTACTCGGGAGGCTGAGGCAGGAAAATAGCTTGAACCAGGGAGGCAGAGGTTGCAGTGAGTCAAGATCCTGCCACTGCACTCCAGCCTGGGCAAGAGAGTGAGACTCCATCTCAAATAAATAAATCAATAAATAATAAAATATAAAAACTGTTCTTGTTTTTTTCTAAACAGAACTATCATCAGAATCGTCTATTTCAGAAAAACTGGATTCATCAAATGTCAACACCTGTCTGAGAAAGATGTTAACATCACACGTAAGAATGTTCAATTTTCTAGGATTCGACATTTTCAGTGACTAAGAATTACTATACTTTGTAAATGGGAATAACACTAAAAAAAACAGAACGCATAAGTAGAATGATGTCTTTTCTTTCCAAAGTCGATATACGAGAGCAATGCGAAAATAGTAATAAAAGCGAGCTATTTTGTTGCAAAGTTACCTCACGGTAAACCCAAAACCACCAAGTGTCACCAACAAGTATTCTCAGGGCTTCTCGGGGCAAACAGGCAAAGAGTTAAACGTGCTGCGACATGCCTTCTGCCCTGGCTAGCACACATGTACTGAATTTTAGTAAATTTTCTCTGCTCACAGAGAATTCAGCTAAAATGTCACCATTTAGTGTTACTTTTTTCTTCTTTCTTAAATAATTGACTATTTTAGTTATATACTCTTTACTTTTTTTTTTATTACCCTGAGAGATGAAAACCTGGATTCTTCATTTATCAAAGACTAGCATAATTTAGTCCTTATATTTCTTCCAAGACAATTCAAGAACCTTCGAATATGTAATCTCAGTTTATCATTCTTTAGATTTATATGGCATTGCTGTCATATATTTTAATGCTATATGTTTGAAATTCCAAATATGATATTAGTATTATCATTCTTAATTTGAACAGTAAATATTTAGACCCTTTTTGCTGTTCTTTCTCTTGCATCTCCACACTTTTCTGTCTAGTTTTCTGTCTAGTTGTCTGTCTAAAACTATCCATTTACCCTTTCTTACTGAAGAACATGCCTTAGTATTTCTTTCAGTGTAGATTTTCATGTGATAAATTCTTGCAGTTTTTGGTTCTGTGGAAAACACTTTTATTTCACCTTTATTCATGAAGAATGTTTTTATTGAAAATAGAATTTTAAATATATACATATATGTATAAAAAAAAGAAAATACAATTTTACATTGGCACTTATTTTCTTTCAGCCTTTATTTTATTGGGCTTGAATTTCCATTGCTTCTATTAACTAATTGACTATTTTTTTCTTCTAACATGTATATTTGAAATGAAACATTTCTCTCAACGTAGCTTTAGCTACATATTACGAGTTTTGACGGTTAATCCTATTTTAATTTCTGTAGAGTTACAAAGATTTTCTTCCTGGCTGCTTTTAAGCATTTTTCTATCTTTGTAGTTCTGCAACTTTACTGTGATATACTTATGTGCTTTTTGCTTTTATTTACTCTTTTTGTTTCATAAAGCACCTTGAAGCTATGGCTTTAAATCAACTTGTCAAACCAAGGCCCATTGGCTGCATGCAGCCCAGGACATCTTTGAATGTGGCCTAACACAAACTCGTAAACTTTCTTAAAAGATTTTGATATATATATATATA
>NW_012123820.1:510032-513731 GCF_000951035.1 Colobus angolensis palliatus
CAGGGAAGCCAAAAGATTGGACACCCCTATTTTAAACCTCATCCTTTTTGGAAAATTTTAAGTCCATTATTATTTTAAATACACTTCTGCCTTATTTTCTTTCTACTCTCCTCCAGGACTCTAATTATTCACATGTTAGTTGTGACTCACATATTCCCTAAACTTAGGCTATTTTATCTATTTTCTGTCTTAAAAATATATTTTCTCTGAGCTGTCTTCTAATTGTTAGTCCAAACTGCACCATTTTGTAAGCTCCCTGCTATTTTGCAGACCTTGGTGAAAGTGAAACATTTCATGGGGGTTTGGGCCATGAGAAACCTCCTGTCTAATGACCTGACCATGTCACAAGGCAGAAAAAGACCCAACTAAGGAAACATCCCTATCATATCTTGCTGGACAAAGGTCCAAGGAACACCACGATGACATCCCACCGGAACAAGGGCCAGAACCGCCTCATCATTGGAACATCTTTTCAATATCCTGCCAGGCAGCAAGACATACTGCCCAGATCCCTCCCGCTCATACTTGCCAGTACCCCTAGCCTGTGAACAGTGGTGGGCTCTGGCATTAGGCTGGTCCCCACTTCTGTAGATTTTATGCTGGACATGAAGCCTGCATTTGCTGCTGAGCGCCCTCTTTCTGTGTGTGTGTGTGTGTGTGTGTGTGGCTTTCTTTAACCCTCGCCATCCCTTCGAAAACTAACACTAATTCATTAATCTTCTCTTCTGTTGAATCTCATCTGATAGTAAACTCATCATTTAGTTTTCAGTTTCAGGTTTTTGTTTATTTGTTTCATTCCAGGATTTTCATTTACTTTTTTGTTGAAATGATCTTGAACATTGTTAGCATAGTGTCTTTCAAATCTGTGTCTGGTACTTCCATTTTCTGGATCCCCTAGAATCCAGGTAATGGGGCTCTTCTATCATCTGTTGTTTCTCTTGGATTTTGATCATAATGTTTGATTTATTTATGTGTCCTTTTGAATTGAGTGCCAGATAGTATATATAAAACATTTTAGAATTTAATTTAGGCTATATTATCTTTCCTTAGAGAAAATTTATATCACCTTTGACAAGTGATTAAGGGCTCTATCTGGAATCACCTTAATCCAATTTGAGAAGCCGAGATTATGCAAACTAGGTTTCATTTCCTTTGAGGACTTCATTTACAGTTAATCACTTCTAGAGTGAGCTGTTCAGGATTCCAACCCAAAGCATGAGGATTCTACCACTTCTCAATCTTTCTTGACATGCCCTTGTCTCCAATATTTAGGAGGAGGGGAAACTGGGGCCTAAATTGAACATGGTATTATCCAGAGAAAAATTAAATTAAAATTATTTCTTCTAAGACTCAGCTAGTACTACAGACTTGAGAACACTCTGGCCCATTCTAAGATCCCCAGATTAATGTGGGGGTTTTAGGATCAGCAACCCAACCTTGTCGCATGCCTAAGGCTTAGCCTCCTTGCCTTAGCTCTGTCACTGGCATTATAATCAGGGTAGCCTTGCTTTACACAAGGGTTTACTCGTTGCTCTGGTTTTACTTTACAGATTATAGTTTTTGTATTCTTCCTTCTGTGTTTGTGTGTTTTGTACTGCTGAAGATTTCCCTTTCTTCCTGTAAGCCCAGTGGTGCAAGAAAAACTTCTTAATGCAGGATTTATGCAAAATCTTCTTATGGTGACAGTTTCAGAAAGTGAAAATCCCTGCTTACTTGTTTCCAAGTTATCATTTTGTAAGTTTTTTAGAGAAAGATAACATTCTCAGAATACTTAACATACTGAAGTCAAGTTTAGTCTTAGTACTCTTACGGAAAAACTATACAGTGAAAAAACATGCTTCCGCTAATTACAAATGCATCTTTTTTGAAATGCTTTATAAGATAAATAAAATTATTAATCCCTTATTTTCCTCATTATGTTATAGTTGCTTTATTGGTAACTAATAAGTCTCAGGTGAGTCAATGATATAACATTAGACTCTCACATGGTGATCAGTAGATACTCAAGACAACCTCTTATTTAAACCTCAAACTCTGGCTTTACAAGAAAGATCTGCACAATGGCAGTCATCCCAGTTTTCCTATTCATAAGCTTCAGACCTGCCTGTATACCCTGCTAGCTGACTCTACATGAATGGGAGCTTTCAGTAGATGTTGAGAGAATATGAAAGCTGGAGAACTAGACTGAAATCTATGGAATAAATTGCCAATTTTTAAAGTTGCAGTGAAATAATTTGTTTTTTTTTTTTTTCAGATTAAACATATCCACAATTTGGGAGGTCGAGACCTCCCAAATTTGGGAGGATTGTTTGAGCCCAGGAGTTTGAGGATGCTGTGAGCCATGATTGCACCACTGCACTCCAGCCTGGGAGACCGAGCAAGGCCCTGTCTCAAAACAAAAAATAAAAAATATATCCAGAGAGTTGTAGTATGTTAAGAAAAGAGAGAAGTATTCCAATGTCCTGGCAGCACAGTTCCAAATGACTTACTTCTGCCTAATCATTCAGATGTTAACTACAAAAATAGTACTAGTGTGTGATAAATTATGGATAAAAAGGTGGCATAGGGCAGGCTCTGATCAGACTGACCTTTATGCTTAAATCTCAATTCACGTAGTTACAAGCAATTAAATTTTGGGTGAATTTCTTAACTTCCTTAGTCTTCCATTTCCTCAGCAAAATGTCACTACTTGCCTCATATGATGATGAGTTTTTCAGATATGACAAGTTCCTAAAATATAGTAAGGATTCAGGAGATTTTTATCAAGTTATTTCTTTTTTACTAGGTTTTTTTCTTGTCCAGGAAGAGTAATAGTGTTCTGAGGGTCAGTTCTCTAGCCAAGCTCCAAAATAGACCTCATGGCTTATAAGGCAACATGAAAAAATATAAGCTGGTGCTTAATTTATGTTTTGTCTAAACCGAGTAAAGCCTAAATAGCCAACAGAAATAATGAAAAGCAAATAGGATGTTCAAGAGTCTTTGTTATAATCATATATGACATTTTTATTTCAAAATGCATAATGTAGGCTGAGCACGGTGGCTCACACCTATAATCTCAGCACTTTGGGGTGCTGAGGCAGGCGGATCACTTGAGGTCAAGAGTTCAAGACCAGCCTTACCAACAGGGTAAAACCCCATCTCTAATAAAAATACAAAAATTAGCCAGGCTTGGTGGTGGTAGGCGCCTTTAATTCCACCTACTTGGGAGGCTGAGGCAGGAGAATTGCTTGAACCCAGGAGGTGGAGGGTGCAATGAGCCGAGACCACACCACTGCACTCCAGCCTGGGCAAGTGACGGAGCGAGACTCCATCTCAAATAAATAAAATAAAATAAAATGCATAAGTCTAAACCTAACAGTAATTAAACATAAAAGAATTATTAGTACTGTTGGAGGATATAAGTAATAAATTTTAAAAAGAGATAAATGGCTATTAAACAGAGCAATTAAACATTTGAGGATTAGGAAACAGAGGCATCTATAAAAGTGGCTCCAAAAAATTTATACTGAAATAGTTAATATCTAAAATAATGGAATTTTAAGAAAGTATGCATATGTTATAAGAAAATATCCAGGCCGGGCGCGGTGGCTCACGCCTGTAATCCCAGCACTATGGGAGGCCGAGACGGGCGGATCACGAGGTCAGAAGATCAAGACCATCCTGGCTAACACGGTGAAATCCCGTCTCTACTAAAAAATA
>NW_012123820.1:513781-562213 GCF_000951035.1 Colobus angolensis palliatus
CCCAGCTACTTGGGAGGCTGAGGCAGGAGAATGGCGTAAACCCGGGAGGCGGAGCTTGCAGTGAGCTGAGATCCGGCCTCTGCACTCCAGCCTGGGTGACAGAGCGAGACTCTGTCTCAAAAAAAAAAAGAAAATATCCAAAGCGGGAATTCAGATATCTAACCACCTAAAATATCTTGTTTTACTGAAAAGGATCACTTTTCCCTTAATTCATAGTCACACCTAGCAGTTATTTGTACATTTTTAATGTTTAATATATTTTTAATTAAAATAATATATTAATATGTTGTTTGATCAGTATTTACTGAGCGTTTTACTACCAGCAATTACCGTTCTGGCTCCGTAAAATACAAAACAGCATGGGTCATGGTTTTTACCGTCAAGCAAAGACATACATTATAATATGATTTTAATTGACTGTATAAAAAGCTGTGTGATCATACGGCCATTCAAGACACAGCATATACCAAGAGTATAAAAACTGAGAAAGAAGAGACATCTGGAAAGATCAAGTTAAAAAGACCTAAACCACATTGCTCTTCAAAAGTGTAAAGACCTTTCTGTGGTTTTTCTAATCTACTCTAGCAAAAATAATAGATTACATATATTGATTTCTGCCTAGTACATGGAACAGGCACTGTGTCAAATTCTTTAAATATCTTATTATTGTTTACAATAACCCTGTATGGTAGGCACTTTTAAAATCCCATTTTCTAGATAAAGGATTAAGAGATTGACTTGAGCTCATTCAGCTACCAAGTGGCAGAGCTAAGTCCTGAACTTAGGCAGGCTATCCCAAGAAAAAGCACTTCACCACGCACTATACTGCTTCATAAGCATCCAAGCATACTGCACATTTGGTCCACTGCAAACCTGTCTCAGATAAACTGAAGTCGACACTTGCTGTTGTGTTCTTTGTAGTCTTACTTCATATCCTGCTGCTACATGAGCTCATGGTCGTTATTTACAAGTTGCCCCAAAAGCTTCTAGACTCCTTTATTTCAAGGACTGAGTCTTATGTTTGTATCTGCATCTGTTCTAACACATATTTTAGCATGTGATAAATTTTAATGTAGTTTTTACTATATGCCGAGCCCTAAGAATACACTGGTGAATCTGTGAATTTCTGCCATTTCTGCTTATTATTGAACTCAATCTCATGAGTGAAGTATCTGTAGCCACCAGTCTTATTCTGGTTAACTTAAAATTAAGACATTTAAAACATACATATTGAACTCAAACTATGTACATGGCATTGATTTAGATTCTGTGATGGATACAAGAAGTTTAAGACACAGTCCCTGTTCTCCACAAGTGTATACTTCAGCTGCATACAATATAAAACAAATACGTAAAAGGTAAATAATTCAAGAGTTCTATTTCTACACAAGAGAATAAAAGCAAGCTCATCACAGGGTGTTACATGATGATGAATTTGTTAGGATATTATAGAAAAAAAGAGGTTCTGTAGTAAAAAAAATAATTTGGAGTTTCTAGATTATATATATATTCAAGTAGTTTTCTTTAATGCACAATTTCTCATCACCTTTATTATGGCAATGTACATTGCAATCTTGCAAGAGAGTTTCATTCTTTGTAATGTTTTCCACATTTGTTTTGAAAACTGCTATGGTCTGAATGTCTGTGTTCCCCCTAAAATTCATATGTTGAAATTATAACCCCCAAAGTGATGGTATTAGGAGGTAGGACCTTTGGGGAGGTGATTAGGGTTTGAGGCCTCTAATAATGGACTAATGCCCTTACAAAATAGGCCAAGGGAGCTCATTTGCTACTCCCACCATGTGAGGACACAAGACGAAGGGGTTTCTATGAACCACGAAACAGCCCCTTGCCAAATACCAAATCTGCTGGCACCTTAATCTTGGACTTCCTAGCCTCCAGAACTATAATAAATAAATTCCTCTTGCTTGTAAGATCCCCAGTCTAAGGTATATTATTATAGCATCCCCAATAGACTAAGACACAAAAGAACACTGGTTTTATAAGATTTCATTGCTTCTGTGGAAAAAAAGTTGTCCACTATGGAAAACTTTTAAAGAACTAGTCAGGAAGTATCATTAAGTAAATAACATGCATGCAGCAGCCTCTATATTCCAAATTCATGGGCCGTATTTCCCATGGCAGCCTTGCACAAGAGTTGAGACACAGTTTCACAGTTCCCACCAAAGCACTCCACTAGTCACTCCCTATGAATTCAATATATGTGAAGAAACATTTTTGTCATCCTTGGAATGAGAAAATCAGTTGTACGAGTTTAAGGAGGAAGAAACCACTGTGATCTGAAATGAACCAGCTGCAAGGAGGAGGTAAATGTTGAATTGAGCTTTGAAATATGAACAAGAAATTCCTTCATTAATTCTAAAACTCTAACTTTTTTTTAAACCTGGATGAAATTATTTGCTTACTCAGGCTTTCTTTAAGTTAGGTATTCAGGAGAAAGGAAGGTTAGGGAACAAAAACGGAAATAGATACATGGCCAACTATAATTAGGTTGGACAGAATTACTAAATATAGTAATTCATACATCAAAGAACTTATGAGAACTACAGAATAAGCACCTTCGTCATGACCTGAGTTTCTCTTGGCAGGCCTCCCCAGCAGTTGTGTATTGGTAGAATAATATTAAAGGTCACATCTCCTATTTCCTGCCTTTTTTTCTCAGCTCTATGGCAGACGTAAATCAGTTTCATGCAAAACAAGCCTCCACAGCCATGCCCAATTATCTCTAGAGGTCCTGAAAGGGTATCTCGAAGTTTTCACAAACAATCTTATGTTTAACCTGTGGCCTAATTCGCTATAGTCAAACACTGAGAGAAGTCAGGCAAAGTACTGATGTTCATGCCAATAGTCTTGTGTTTTGCTACTTCTCAAACTGCAAACACTGAAGATGCCTATATGGCATGGCCTCCACTGTAATTCTCTTGGAGCTAAAGTCCCTCTGTGTCACAAGAATAAGTTGCAAGAAGAATGACCCTGATATGATTTGGCTGTGTCCCCACCCAAATCTCATCTGAATTGTAGTTCCCATAATTCTGACATGTCTGGGAGAGACCCAGTGAGAGGTAATTGAATCAAGGGGGTGAGTCTTTCCCGTGCTGTTCACATGAGAATGAATAAGTCTCACAAGATCTGATGGTTTTATAAGGGGAGTTCCCTTGCACATGCTCTTTGCCTGTTGCCATGTAAGATGTGACTTTGCTCCTCCTTCACCTTCTGCCATGATTGAGAGGCCTCCCCAGCCATGTGGAACTCTGAGTCAATTAAACCTCTTTCCTTATATATTACCCAGTCTCATGTATGTCTTTATTAGCAGCGTGAGAACAGACTAATACGGTCTCTCTCCCTACTTTGTGTCAACATGGCTGGACATGGTGGTTCATCCCTGTGATCCCAGCAATTTAGGAAGCCAAGGCAGGAAGATTGCTTCAGGCCAGAAGTTCATGACTAGCCTGGGCAACATAGGGAGACCTGGTATCTACAAGAATTTAAAAACTAGTTGATCATGGTGGTGCACACCTGTATTCCCAGCTACTCAGGAGACTGAGAGAGGAGAATTGCTTGAGACCAGGAGTTCAAGGCTGTAGTGAACTATGATCATACCATTGCACTCCAGCCTGGGCAAGAGAGAGAACCTGTCTCAAAGAAAAAAAAAAAGGACAGGATTATCTCTCTGCTTTTTGCTCCTCACCTTCCAAAGTCACTAATGAAAATATTTCCTTCAGCCTCTATTTGGAGAACCTTGCTGGAAGTCAGTTCCCCAGGGGTCTCTCACATTTCTGCACATCTTGTGAGCAGAGGCTCTGGCTAACTTTGTTCTGAATTATTGTTTTAGTGATGTTTGTATGGCCAACAGCTCTACTCTGGAAAATAGAGTGTCTTTCCCTGGAACAGAGGGCAGATTTGTGCAGGCTTCACCTAGCCCTTTTGCATCTCCCTCTGGGAACTGGAGCAAGTGGAATCAATTCAAACACGCTGACTACTATGCCATGAATAATAAAGCCCTTTGTCTCTGACCCAGGAGTCTCATGTCTTCTGCCAGCACCCACAAAACTGTGTCGAGCTAACTTGTTAGGATGTTTCACAGTTATTGACACACCTTTCATTACAGGATTCAGACAGAAGTTCATGACAAGAACCGCTATCTATTCCCCAACTAGTCAGAGAAGAGTGGGGGTACTAGGGCCTGGCCATTTCTGCTTACTAGTGGGCTCAATCTCATGGACAATCTTTGCTTCAAAGCTCCCTGTTGTATTTTCTGAGACTTTGTCTAATCTGTGGGCATTCCCTGCCCAATACAATTCCTCTGCCTTTTATATTTCATAGGTGTTATCTCTAATAAAACTGCTTGTACTATCAACTCTGTATCAATATCTGCTTCCCCTAGAACCCAACTGACATGCCTAGTCTCCAGCTATAGACTCCAACTGACATGCCATAGTCTCCAGCTATAGACTCCAAAACAAAACTTTCTTCCTTCTCTGAAAGCACCCCATTTGAATAAATTCATATACATTAACACCTCATATGCATACCCAGTTTCTCCCAGTGTGACTAGACATGTTATAATAAATTCCAGTTTAGGCCCAAGTTGGAAATTCCATTGAATAGAAAATGCACAATGTAGCTTTCTGTGCTAAAAATGATTATGTTAGGATACATTAGGTTCATGAAACACTCATTTAAGATAAAGGATTAACATGTATAGTGCATTTATGTAAGATTAGAAAACTACTCTTAAATTAGATGTTTATAGTAAATTAATATGTGCTATACTTTAAGTCTAAGATGTCATTAACTGCAAGCATGCTATTAAGTATTTATTAAAAAAGAAAAGCATCACCAACTAATATATGACATAATACTAAGATGCCATCTATTGTAAGACAAATTTCAATTTCAGGGATACAAAAATGTGCAAAACCATGCATCTTAGAGTTAATGAAATGCAGTATTAGATGACACGGGAGTTTTCCTGGACTCAGATTATTTGTACATTTCTAAAACCTAAGCATTATTAAAGGAAGAATCTCCAACTCCTGAATTATTTTGCTTACCACGTGGCAATTCATAATTAAATAGATAATATTTAATTTAAATTAATAACCAAGTATTGGACAGCAATCAAGTGAATTTGTTAAAAAGCTTCAAGCTTACTAAGCATATAAAAGTAGGTTTACACTGTGAAATTGGAATGTAATTGAGTAACATTAATACAACAGCAGGGTTTTTAAAAAAAATTCAATAATCTAAAAATTAATCAGGCCAGGAGTGTCGACTCATACTGTAATCCCAGCACTTTGAGAGGCTGAGACAGGAGGATTGCATTTAGGCCAGGAGTTCAAAACCAGCCAGGACAACATAATGAGGCTCTCTATTAAAAAAAATAAAATAAAAAATAGCCAGGTGTGGGGGCATGCAGCTATAGTCCTAGCTATCCATTAGACTGAGGTGGAAGGATCACTTGAGCCCAGGAGTTCCAGACTGCAGGCTGCAGTGAGCCATGATCTCACACTGCACTCCAGCTTGGGTAACCAAATGAGATGCTATTTCTAGATAAATAAATATTTTAAAAATAAATAAATAAAAATTAATTAAATCTACCTTCTGACTCATAAGATATGCTTCTTCTAATATTGGAATTAGAATGGAATTAAGATATCATTAAGCCTCATCTCATCATTTTTCTGAAGATCACCATGAAGCACAGGGGGTGGGGTATATTTCCTTCCAGGTAGTTAACGACAAGGCAGAACCAGAGCCTTCTGCTGATGAACCCAGGGCTCTCTCTGCTACCTCATCATGCCAGACTCCAGGCCATCATACTTACACTGAACAAGACTTGAGGGCTGCTCAGAGAGAAAGAATCTCCCTCCCTTAGTACAGAGAAAAATGGTTACTTCATTGCCACAAGTCATGTGGAAGCAAACAAATAGTGTAGACCCAGAACTGAGAGAGAGAGAGAGAGAATACACCTTACTTTGATTTATTTCTTTTTCTTCTTCTTAAACCATGACCCTGCTAGGAGATTATTGGCACCTGCCAGTTCTGAGAAAGAGGTGAATGGTTAGAGCTGGGGATTTATAGACTGAGTGTAGGAAGCAGCTTCCTCTCCCATAGCACATCTCCAGGAAGAACCAACTGTGATGGAGCTATTGTGAAATTGGAGAGATGATGAAGAGTCAGAACCAACTTCAATCTACATCTTCCAACCCTGACACCTAGGGCTTGTGAGCACCTGGAAACAGAAAATTTGGCTATTCTGTAAGAACAGTAAATGAACTGGCTGGGTGCGGTGGCTCACACCTGTAATCCCAGCACCTTGGGAGGCTGAAGTGGGCAGATCACTTGAGTTCAGAACTTCAAGATCAGCCTGGCCAACATCATGAAACCCTGTCTTTATTAAAAATACAAAAATTTTCCAGGTGTGGTGATGCATGCCTGTAATCTCAGCTACTCAGGAGGCTGAGGCAGGAGAATTACTTGAACCCAGGAGACGAAATTTACAGTAAGCCGAGATCATGCCACTGCACTCCAGCCTGGGAGAGGTGACAGAGTGAGACTCTTGTCTCAAAAAAAAGAAACTAAAAAAGTTTGGTGAAATCTTGTTTTACATTCAAGACAAATAAAAAAGAAATTTTCAATGATGAAGACCTCAAAAGCAAATGAGACAAAACCAAAAATAGACAAATGGGACTTAATTAAACTAAAACATTTCTGACAGTAAAAGAAATAATCAAGAGTGAAGAGACAACACACAGAATGGGAGAAAATATTTGCAAACTACACATTTGATAAAGGACTAATATATTCAAAATCTATCAGAAACTCAAACAACTCAACAACAACAACAAAAAAAAACAAAATAACTCCATTAAAAAGTGGGCAAAGCACAAGAACAGACATTCCTCAAAAGAGGATATACAAATGGCCAAAAAGCATATGAAAAAGTGCTCAGCTACATTAATCATCAGAGAAATGCAAATCAAAACCACACTGAGATACCGTCTTACACCAGCACTTGTATCCCCTAAATCTATACAAATTAAAATTAAATTTAAAAGTCAAAAATCATAGATGTTGATAAGAATGTGGAGAAAAGGTAATGCTTATACACTGTTGATGGGAATGTAAATTAGCACAACCTCCATGGAAAACAGCATGGAGATTTCGCAAATAACTAAAAATAGAACTATCATTCAATCCAGCAATCCCCACTACTGGGTTTCTACCCAAAGGAAAAGATCATTATATTAAAAAAACCTATACCCATATGTTTATCACAGCATTCGGTTGGTGCAAAAGTTATTGCGGTTTTTGCCATTGAAAGTAATAGCAAAAACCGCAATTACTTTTGCACCAACTTAATACTATTCACATTAGCAAAGATGTGCAATCAATCAACCTAAGTGTCCATCAATGGATGATTGAATAAAGAAAGTGTGGTTTTTATACACAATGAAATACTACTCAGCCATAAAAAAGAATAAACTTCTGTCTTCTGCAGCAATGTGGATGGAACTGAAGGCCATCATCTTAAGTGAAGTAACTCAGAAAGTCAAATATTGCATGTTCTCACTTTTAAGTGGGAGCTAAATAATGTGTATACATGGGCATAGAGAGTGGAATAATAGACACTGGGGAAGAGGAAGGGTGGGAGGGTGGGAGGGGAATAAGGGATGAGAAATTACTTAATGGGTACAATGTACAACACTCTTCGGGCAATGGCTACATGTTATACTCAAGTAACACAATTGCACTTGTACCCCCTAAATCTAAAAAAATATTTAAAGAAAACTTTAAGGTTGTGTTTAAACATTTCTTCTCTCTTTCCATATTCAGTTTAGACTAGTCTGGCAGCATGAGCCACCTACCAGCCTCTCACTCTCTCTCCTCTGAACTGGGGTCAGTTGATTCCACAGGACAGTGGGAATGTCACCAAGAGATCCGGTTGGCAGCTGGCTTCTGGCTTTCTCTCCTGCTTCGAGCAATATTAACAATTTTAAAAGGAAATTCCCTCATATAGAAACGATAACTAGATTTTACAGGATCAAAATGGCAATGGTTGAATTAAAAATAAAAAGAGACATTTAGAGAATAAACAGAAGGGGAAAAGATGAGGTCACCAATAACACTTGTTTCTTCTTCCCATCTTTTTAATTCCTCCATCTTGGACAGCAAAATGCTTGGTTGCTAAGTTCACTAATTCATAAAGAATGCTCTTTTTCTGACACAGCACCAAGTACAGCATAGACATTGATTAAACATTTATTGAATGCTTATGATGGGCCAGTACTGAACGATTTCTCAAATACATTTTCTCATTTAGTTTAATCCTGTCAAAACTTTATGAAATACTATGATTCCCCTTTCACAGATAAGAGCATACAAAATTTTAGAAACTGATCAAAATGCCTCTATCTGCTAATTCTCATAATGCCATTTTTAAAAAGCAGCTCAGTATGGTTTTCCCATGTTCGCAGTGAAAAGAAAAAGGAAAAGATGTACAGTCAGGTGGAAATTATAAACTCTGTACCTAAAATCAAAATTTCAAATTCATAGGCTTCTCACCAAATGTAGTTCACTCTAAATAGAATTTACTCGGGGCTACTCCAAAGCCGCAGGCTGAGTAATACCATCCAAATTTGCAATTATTACAAATTAGTCTGTTTTGTTGAGTGTATGAAAAGGTGAGTACATTATGCTATTATTCTGCTCCCAATTTCTACAATAATTGAAATAGTCAGAAGAGTACAGTAGATCAGAGATCAAAATATCACCCTTATGATGGATGGAGCATAGAAGTGTGACAACCATAATCTTCCTAATATGCAATCTCAGAATTGGATTGAATCTCAAGGTTTCTCCCTGTGCCTCCCCAAACACCACTCCTGATCTTTAGGGGTACAGTCTGCCCTTATCCAGTTGATGGCATGGAGGGCAGAATGAAGAATAAAGAGTGCCCTTGGCAGGTAGGCAAATCCCAAAGACAAAGGAAAGGAGGAGGAAGCTGAGCTATGCACGCCCAGTTCCTCAGTCCAACCTCACAACCAGTAAAGGCACTCCCCTCTGAGGGGGTGGAGAGAGCGCAGAAGTGATATGCTAGTTCTTATCCCTCTTTGTGGAAACTCAAAGTCCCAAAAAACAGGTATCACCATCCTACCCACCCACCCCGCCCCACATATATCCTGTGTGACTAGCCAGTGATCTACTCGATCCTCTTCATTTGGGGCACGTTGGGCCTCAGGCACTTCACAACATTATTATTTTATTCCTAACAGTTAGTAGGAAATAAAACATAAAATGACATAGTTCTGCTGTGGGTAAGCTCAAGGTTTTATGAAGGAAAAACTTCACTGTCACTTGCATTATATATGTAAAATACACAGATATATGTATAGATATACAAATTCTATATCTAAAGAGGGAAAAAGAATGCCCAGTGGTGACGCAGCATTAAATGAATTAATAGCTAAGGGTTTTATTTACATCTCAGAATTAAGGAAAGCCACAAGCTGATTCACTGCACCACAGTGATGACTCAGCATGTAGGTAGGAAGAGGAAGGAGTAGGCCAAAAAAGGGGTGGGGGAGGTGAAGCAGGTTCTGCGTTTGGTAACAACAGTCCCGCTTTTAAAATGCTTCTGAAAGAGGAGAGGGAAAAAGTCAAAATTAACAATAACTTTGTTGTCCCACAAAACCTCTCCTTCTTCCCTATCCACTCTAGGAAATTACGAAAGTGCACGCTGGAGGAGTCCATTGAAAATGTCGGCTCTTCCGCTGCTGCGGGGAGTTTAGGTCTAGCGGTTAACTTCTCAGAATTGGAATCTTCACTACCAAGTTCCATTTCTAAATGCCATTAGAATTTCATAATAAAATACTGGATATAACATTTCTGTTATTACTTAGTTCCTTAGCAATAAAATCAAGACATTTAATGTTGCAAATCTGACCCTAAACAACTCTTATAAAAACATTTGCTATGCTTCCAATTGACCGCAGAAATATCTCGCCCAGCCTCCAACATTCATCTCAGTCACTTTGTATCGGGGCGCACACAGAATTCCCTCCCTGACTTTATGTCGTTTCTCTTGGTTCAAATTCCTCACTAGAAATGGAGCACAAAACACTATATATTTATTGACAGCCTGGTGGCTCGTAGCTTGCACCAAGCTAGTTTGTTTAGAAGAACAAACTAAACAGGGTCCTTGACTTCATGGCGTGCACAGCACAAAAGACCTTTCTGACTCTCACCTGTCCAGACCTCAGCTGTTCTCAAGGATTTCATCCCCAAGCCAATACATTCCATTGGGATCTCCCCCCTTTGTTCCTCAGATAATCAACTGCCTGCATTCTCAGCACTTCACACATTCTAAGTTCTTGAATTAAACCACCTAAAGACTCCAGCTCCTTCAAATCAAAAACACTCATAAAAGGATCCTGAAGCCCGAATAATGTTTGGTCCTCCTTCTCTTATTGTCAGGATTTTAACCTGGGTTATATCTTACAGTGTCCATAAAGGACTTTGAGGATTGGGGTGGGAGAGGTCTGTGTATCTATCCCCTGATGAACTTATGTGCAAATTTGTGTGTGTATGCTAATCTGTATTAGTCCATTCTTGCACTGCTATAAAGAAATGCCTGAGGCTGTGTAATTTAAAAAGAAAAGAGGTTTAGTTGACTCACTGTGCCTGCACAGGCTGTACAGGTAACATGGCTGGGGAGGCCTCAGGAAACTTTCAGTCATGGCTGAGGGCAAAGGGGAAGCGGGCACATCTTACATGGCAGGAGCAGAAGAAAGAAAGAGAGGGGAGAGGAGAGGTGCTACACACGTTTAAACAACCAGATCTTGTGACAAATCACTATCTCAAGGACAAGGGGAAAATCCAGCTCCATGATCCAAGCAGCTCCCAGTTCCCACCATGTCCCACCTCCAACATTGAGGATTACAACGCGACATGAGATTTGGGTGGAGACACAAATTCAAACCACGTCAGTGCTGGTTTCTGAAAAAGCACACAAAGCTTTCATTGGATTCTCAAAGGAATGCTGGAACCCAGATCTTCTGCTTTACTAAGGTTTAAGCTATTATATCACTTTCTCAATCATTTCAATGAACCTGGACATCCATTTGACTTCAGCTCTACTTTCTAACAACAAAGAACATGATTTCCAGCAATATGTTCTTATTTTTAAGTGTCATTTAAAAATGTAAATGTAAAGTTCAATGGAAGTTACAACAGAAATTTTGCCTATCTTAATACGTAAATTGCTCAAGGGCTCAGACCAACTTTGTTTCATCTTATACTACATGGTGGAAGAGAAACTTAGGCACTTAAATAGAATGAGTGGTAATTAAGTCTCACAAGTTACAGTGAGAATTGTAGGCATTAGTGCCAAACACTGAAGCTGAAAATTATTGAAATATGTATTTAATAGAACTGTCTTGTTGCTCTACTTTTTTTTTGAGACAAAGTTTTGTTTTGTTGCCCAGGATGGACTGCAGTGGTATAATCTCAGCTCACTGCACCCTCTGCCTCCCAGGTTCAAGCCATTCTTGTGCCCCAGCCTCCTGAATAGCTGGGATTACAGGCACGTGCCACCACGCCCAGCAAATTTTTAGATTTTTAGTAGAGATAGGGTCTCACATATTGGCCAGGCTGATCTTGAACTCCTGACCTTAAGGGATCCACCTGTCTTGTCCTCCCAATCATTCTACTTTTTTGTTATTGTATACTTACATTACTTTAAGACTACAAGAAAGAGACTCAAATTTCCAGAAAGAGATATACCCACCTCCCAGCAACAAATAAAATTCTCAATCTTACGGTTAAACACCTTTTATATTCAAGTTGGCTTTTGGCAGAATAGAAACAACTGCAGCAGCAGTACACATTTCTAGTAGGGGAGACTTCAATAAATATTTAAAACAATGAATAAATATTTTCTCCTCAGATTATCATAGTTATAGTTATAAAAACCTAGGTAGAGAAAGAAGAAAATAAAACCCACTTCATTTTATAATTGTCTTTTGGGCATTTTCTATTTTGTGTGTAATCGTAGTGCACAAGCAGAAGGAATACATCTGGCAAGTTAAATAAGATCTTTGTAATCCAAACCCATGCAGGAAAAAGGATGCCTGTAGCTTTAAACACAGAAAGGAAATGATTCCAAAATCAAACTGCTGAAGAAAAAACACTGCCAAAACAGTGCATAATAAGAAGTTTACAGTTCTTAAATAAGAGGTATAATATAAAATTTAAAATTAGGTATAATAAACATTTTCATGTTAATTCTGTGACCCCCCTTCAATGTCAACATATGGCAATACTGCTGTTCTCATTGTGTAGATGGAATGAAATGGAAAAATAATACACCCAAGATAGAGAGGGCACTAAGAACAGAAAACAAAATACAGTCAAGGGATAAACACACATTTACCTCACAGAGATATGGCTGCAAATTCCCTTGGAAACATAAAATGCCATCATAATACATGTCTCTCAAGGTGGGCACTATTAGGAAAAGCCAGTGCAATCTTTCATTTTATTACCTTTAAAATGTTGGAATAAGAAAGAAGACAGCTCCTTGGATTTTGTACTCCAAAGCACTACAAAGCATCAGGACAACTAAAAAGCCAAACGGGAAAACAGAATTTTTCTTAAAATTAAGGCTATACTAACATAGTAACATACCCAGAGATGACACCACGGCAAACTACACAGTATTAATAATTAGAAATGAGAAGACTAACATTCTCCAATTTTTACACTTCATGATTTCTGAATTTGTTCAAACTTAAATCCCCATTTCCAATGTGACCATTATTTATTCTCTAGCTTTTAATTTTTGGTTTCCTAAATGAAGAATACAATTCAGGAATAAGACAGCAAGTTGACACTGTGCTGCTCCCATCACATAATGGTTTCGAAAAAAGATCTGCTAAATGATATAAATTCAGTGAAACAAAGGTGTTTGAATAGACTAACTCACTGAATTTATTCACCAGTTCCATTAAAGGAAAGAGGTGAATGGCTAAGCGAAAACAAATCTCTTTCAGTTTCCCTTCCTTTTTCCAGACATTTATTTTTATGGCTGCATCAATTGTGCACATCGAGACTTATAAAGCACTATAAGAAGAGTGTCAATCATAAGCTAAAGGGAGCAGAGGGTTCAAGGTAGTATTTGAGAAGGGAAACCAAGAGGTGAAGTTGAGAATTACAGAAACTAGGCAACCTCATATAATAAATTACCAGGGAGAGCCAAGCATAACAGAAAGAACTGGAGGAAGATGACAGGGAAGAGATATCATATAAAATACTAATGTGCCCCCAGGGTTATGGAACTAAATGGTGAAGGGTATGTTTAGATAAGCTAGAGAGAGTTCATTGTAAATTTGGAGTTCACAGTATAAGATGACAGAAATAAAGAGATAAGTGCCTGAGTATCTAAATTGGTGACAAATGCATTCTCGGGCAATCCCACAGAGGTACGGAGAATACACTGATACCCTGTGGTTCTCTAGAGGCCTGAAAGACTTCATATGTTGCACAGGGGGTTCATATGCTATGTGCTTTAGTCACCTCTAGGACCAGAGCCATCAACACCACCCCTGTCACCACCATTACTGAGCTCGCTCTCTCCATTCCACAGCTGTTTCCAGGTATGGAATTACCTCCATCTCTCTCAATTTACTGCCATTGAACTGCTTCAAGTCTGTGGGGAGCAATTATTAAATCCTATCCCAAAATTGCTAATGATCTCCCAGGAACTGGGAAAAGTTATTCCCATTCTGAGTCAAACAGTGTATCTCCTTGATACATAGAAATAGAAATAGGCCCATAGAAATAGGTTCAAGAGAGACCCAATCAGTATCTTGACAATCATCCACAGGTGCATTCATTCATCCTTTTATTCAGTGAATAAAGATTTATTGAGCACTAACTATATGTTAGGCTTTGGGACATTGAGGATATAGAGTTAAAAAGCAAGTCTCTCGTGGTGCACACCTGCAGTCCCAGCTACTTGGGAGGCTGAGGCAGGGGATCACTTGAGCCCAGGAATTTGAGTCCAGGCAGGGCAACATACCGAGACCTGTCTCTAAAAACAACAGCAACAAAAAAAAACCCAAGTGTCTCCTCTCAAGGAATTCGGAATCTAGAGGGGAGATAGGCTCTCCAAGAATAGCAATACAATATGGGAATCATTGCTAGGTGGAGACCCAGATCTGTTGGAAGCACTGGGAAGACTATAAGGAGAATCAGAAACGGCAGGACAAGTGTAGTAGATGAATGAATGACTCCTAAAGGGTGGGTAGAAATTTGCCCTGGCGATAAAAGATGAAATATTTTCCAGAAAGACCACACAATTTTAGTTATAGTGAAAAAGTACATTATCATTGCCAAATATTATTTAAAAGTTATTCCATCATTTCTTCAAAGGTGTTCACCTCATCCTTTTGGCTTGTGATCTCATAGGATTTTAAAGTATCATTATGAACATTTATTGGAACCGCATAGTGGATGCAGCCCTTTCCCTTACCCCATGTGTCACTCTCACCAGATGGCCTTATCAATGTCCCTGGGCTCCACCGTTTCCTTCAGCCTCAGACCTTGCCTACATTATAAACACTGTGACTTTCCCCTGTTTCCCTGTCCTGGTCCAGTGCAGCAGCTCTGATTTCAAGCCCACTCTCTTCTATTTCTCATGGCTAAAAAGAAAGAAGAGTGGAAGACGGCTTTCCCTGTGGGCCCTCGTAACTACTTAGCACGTGTAACAGGAGACTGAATTTGCACATTCTTATCCCCTTGAGCCAGCCCACCCTGATCAAATTGGTAAGACTTTCCTGGTTCCTGTTTCCTCAATCTTTTATCCCACCCTGCACATGACAGGTGATAGTCAGGTAGGAGGGTCCAGATTCTTGTGAACCTGGCCCCTAAATTTTGTGGGGGAAGTTAAAGACTCTCAATAAGTTTTTGTGGTCCCGACCCCTAAGGGAACATCAGTAATAGCAGATCACCACAGGTGTAACACAAACGTTATACATAATGCTCAGTTGCTAGCAGGATAGCTGTAACTATCCCACTCTCTCCTACTCAAAAAAAAAAAAAAAAAAAAAAACATGTTTTAAAAAGACAGAGTGACTTTTATAGACATCATTTATACACATAATCTAAACTCTGCCATAATTAATATATTGTTAGTGTATGCAAACACACGGCATTCAAAATATTGAACAATATTATGTATCATTAGAGCCATCTATCCAGTGGTTATTCTACTCCAGTCTGCCTGACGCCAAAGCTGGTGGGAAACCCTGTGCTAGGAGATAACGGGTTGATGTGTCGGCCTTGCTTGCTGCATTTTGGTTGTCTCTAATCAAAATGCTTTCCCTGCATGGTACGTTAAGCAGCGAGCACCACACGCTTTGTGTCTTGATTATATTGAAAGAGGGAGAAAGGCACAGTGAGAGATTGAGAGAGCAGGCAGAGCTAAAGCTGAAAACGGTTAACCATCTCCTTTCATCGGGAAGAAGCGAAGTGAGAGACAGGTGGCAGGAAATGAGGAGGAAAGGCCTTGTAACTATTCGGCATCTTAATTCTCAAAACCAATCACTGAACTAAGTGCTATTATTATCCCATTTTACAGGCTTGTGGGAGGTTAGAAACTTGCCTAAGAGCACAGTTAGTCATGGGACAGCCTTGAACCTTTCTGGCTCCAAATACCATTCCCGTGAAAGCCGGCCTCCTGGAGAACAGGTAGACTCAGGAAGTCTCCCACGAGGCTTCAGTCCACTGTGCTATTTTATTCCTAAATGCCTCCATACCCCTGGCAGGAACCCGAAGAGCGGAAGTCAGTTTATTTCCCGTTATTCATCACTTTCTGACTGTTCTCATAACTTCGCCCAAATCAATAGGCTTACCTCCTCCCGGTACAACTTTTCACCACCTGGCAAACCCCAGATAGGCCAAGGCTCCCTTTATTGACATTACTAAGGAAGTAGTTAGAAACCCAGACAGGTTTACGTTTGTATCAGCCTATTAGATTTATTTGTTTTCTAAAAATAGTGAGCATACATTAGTATTTTAAGTTGAAAACTTTATTGTTTTTTATTCCTCTCATTGTATTACTATGTCTACCACAGTAAGGAAAGTATAGCCTCCAAATACTCACTTTTACCTATACATTAGAGCTTGTTCAACTTCTAAAGTCTTCACAAATTTCTGTATCAAATGCTTTTGGTAAATAGAATAACCAATGAAAGCTTTAATTTTCTCATAATGCTAAATAAACAAAATTTTAATAAAATAAGCCTTCTATAAATATATAGTATGATTTTAAAAATAAAATGTCCATCTTTTTCTGAGTGGTACTAAATATATATTTTAATCATGACTGTGAGGCAGTAGAGGTAAAACACATGGACTTTGGAGCCAGAATTTAAGCATTTGAAATCTGACTGCCCATTTTTAAGCTCTATTACCTTAGCAAAGTTACTTGACTTCTCTGAACATAGTTATGTAAGCTAATATTTAGAACAGTATCTGGTATGCACCCAACAAGTCTTAGATGTTATTAACCTGGAGGGATTAATTACGACAAGCAGTCCCTCTAATTTAACTGGGAATTCTTGGAAAGTGAGAATATGTAATACACAAATTGCCTCCAAATGTAATGAAATTTTAATAATACTAAATCTAACAATTAATGAATATGACATAGTACATTTGAGAGATGTTTCATTAAACATTTATTGTTTTAATCTTGCAGCTTTCTTTCAGTATTCTGAGCCATTTTTTTTTTTCGTTTTCTTCTTCTGGTCTTAAGTATTTTCATCGGCCCTTAAAAACTGTATAGGCCCTAAGCACTGTCTCTGTAGAACTCGATGGATAAAATGGCTTTAGCCAGAGTAAATGGGACGGCTGTGAACTCCAACCTTTCCAAGCCCACAATGCCATTCCTGTGATAGTCTGCCTCTTGGAGAACATTTTTCTCAGCAAGTGTTTGGAAAGGTTTCTAGACATTTTCGAAAGGTTACTAAACAGCATTTGAAAGATAGGAGAGTAAAGCAAAATCCCAGATATTATTGATGAGCCAAAATTTTAAAACTACTGCTGGCTAAGCTCAGTGTTTGTACCAAATCCTGGGCTGACACTGACCCTCCAATTCGGCACAAATAGAAGAAACAGTGATTTGGTAGAAGGTTGGAACTGGCACGGATCCAAGAGGGAATGTCCTTTTGATTAGAATGGGACTGCTCCTTGAGAGACATGTGAGTATCATGCCATTTTGATTCCAGAATGTTCAGTCTAATGTGTTTAGAGAATAAAATTAAGTTTTTACCTCAGTATATAAAATGGGCCAAATATTATTTAATATTTCAAAGGGCTTGAATTTTAAGTACTGTTACGTAGAAAAACCTATAAGAAGAAACATGATAAATGGCTGATGTTATTTTTAAATTCTAAGGCAGTGGCTCTCAAAGTGTGGCATGCTTCGTGTCATGAGGCCACTCTGTATGTGTGACCATGAGGGCAACAATATTTCAAAATAATCCTAGGACACCGTTTGTCTTTTCCACTGTGCTTACATTTGCCTGTTGAAAATTACATTGCAAAAGCAATGGTGGGTAAAACTGTTGATACCTCATCATGAACCATAGCAGGGGTACCACACTGACTAACAGTGACTCAATCAGAAAAGGAAAAAAAAATACAAGAAAAAACAGTTTCACTCAAGAATGTCCTCAATGAAGCAGTAAGACTTTTTAATCTTATTAGATCTCAACCCTTCAGTACATCTTTTTTCTATTATGTATGATATAATGGGAAGTAAGCATAAGTGTCCTGCAGCTTACCAAAGTATACTGGTTTTCATGAGAAAAAGTACATAAGTATCTGAGTTGCAAATGTATGCTTTTTTCATGGAACACTATCTTTTCTTGAAAACACAACTGACAACAAACTACAGTGTTCACGGGCATTTGGCAAGCATTTTTGCAAAAAATGGATGGAGGGAATCTGTCACTTCAAGGAAAACAATAAATCAGCTTAATACATTTCAAGATTTTCAAGCTAAAATTAGAATTTTGAAAATTTGCATTTGCCACCATGAGCTTGGCCTCTTCTCAATACTCAAAGACTTTTCTGGTAAGATTGGTGGACATATTAATGAATATGATATTTTGATACTATATAATACAATGAGTCAACATTTGGAAGGCCTACATAATTCAGTGAACCATTGTTTGTCAAATGACCAATACATGATATTATGCATCTATTCAAAATAAAAAATAGACCAGTGACTATTAATATAACAAAGAATGAAAGTTCATTGATTTGGCCTAAAATGACACATTGCAGCTAACTTCTAAAAAAATATCATTTGTCAAATTTTCATAAAGTAACAAAGAATGATATCCTCAATTATCTGAAAAGGCTATGAAAATACTCTCCCCTTTCCATTTATGTATCTCCATTAGGCTATTTTTTCTTCATATGCTTCAATCAAAACAATATGTCACAACAGAGATAATGCAGAAGCAGATATGAGAATCTAGTTATCTTCTATTGATTCAGGTATTTAAAACATTTGCAGATATGTAAAACAATGCCACTCTTCTCATTTTTTTTAGAAAACCAAATTATGTTTTATAAAACATATATCACTTATGTTAACATGTAACAGGTTTTTAAATTTAAATTAATAAGCATAGATCTAAGACTTTCTTAGTTTTAATGTCTACTATAAAATGTAGGTAGATATAACCCAAATAAACAAAATCTGTGTGATCCTCAATAATTTTTCATTTTTATTTATTTTTATTTTTTTGAGATGGAGTCTCACCCTGTCACCCAGACTAGAGTGCAGTAGTACTATCATGGCACACTATAGCCTCCACCCCTCTGTGCTCAAGTGATCCTCCCACCTCAGCCTCCCAAGTAGCTGAGACTACAGGCATGCACCACCATGGCTGGCTAATTTTTTTTATGTTTTGTAGCAACGGGTGTTTTCTATGTTGCTCAGGCTGCTCAAAAATTTTTATGATTGAAAAAGAGCCCTATGACCAAACTTTTGAGAACTGCTGTAGTTAAATGTGTTTTTTCTAAGTCAGCAGTCATTGTGACATCAGCAGCAGGTCAATGATTACCATATGAAGGATTCCATGCAGTTGAGTATTATTTCACAGAGCTCTCCAGTTGGGCTGCTCTATAAGAAGCTAATCACCTAAGAGATTCTACTGCTGTGGCTGATGATTTCCACGGAGTGTTCTATGATGTTATCAGGAAAGGCATCCAACAAATAGTAAGAGAAAGACCATTTCATTCGTATATTATTTCTTCCTGTGATTCTATGTTTTCCAACACCTTGCCTCTTGTTTCACCATGAAAGATGTACACACTTCACACCAAAAGGATAAAAGCTGCTGCTAGGCAAATGTGGACTTCAAATGTCTCCAAGCTCAGACAGTCTTTTAAAAATGTTTACCACAAATGTAAGATTCGGCACCAAGATTCAACTAGATATCCAACGGTGACATCTGATGATTGTAATCAAGATGATGTTAGTTATGATGGAAAAATGAATCTTACAGTAGTGCTCCAAGATGTTAAAACTGCTCAAGTTGAACTTTTCAGCCAAATGACTGACATTGTCCATGCGATACCAAAAGTCAATGAAAAGACTGACTTGTATCAAAAACAGATGGAGGTCCTGGAAACTAGAATGAATGTTAATGAAGACAAACAATGCACAACGACTAAAGATATCCTCTCTATGAAAGAAGACATCAAAGCCTTAAAGAAGAAGGTGACAGAACTGGAAAATCAGAATTCCTACTCCAGGATACATTGTCTAGAGATTCCGGAGGGAGAAAGGGGTAAAGAAATCACAGGACTGCTTTACAAACTCATACAACCAGCAACTCTGAAGAACACATTGACCTCTATAGACATGGAAATCTCTTCAGCAGCACCAGAGAAAGTGCCCAGTTATCCAAAGTCCACTGACCATCTTGAGAAAATAACGATTTCTCCCCAAATTAAAACTCTGAAGAAACGTAACCATCAAAACGCATCAAGGAACTTTAAAACAGCAAAGCCAAATATTTACATTTACCCAGACTTCAGTACATGGATCAAGCTAACTTTTGTTCATGGAGGAAAATGGACATTTTTCCTCAGTGCTACCAAGTTAGAAGAATTCATCCAGTGGCTTCTTTCTAGGCCAGCCATTCTCCCTGAAGAACCCCAGGTCATAACCCAGAGATATTGTCCATTCACTGGGCCTATTTTGAGCTTGACCACAATCTGTCTCTCCATGTTCAACAATATTTACGGCTTTATTCGTTCCTTAAAAGAAGAGGTAACTCGACTATAGAGTTATGTTCTGCTTTGCTTGGCACAAAATAAATGTAACCTGGAGGCTCCAAGCATTTACACATTGGTGTGGTGGCTGTGAATTCTTCGGTAGTTTGCTCACTCTGGGCCCACTATCTGCAGAATTTCTCTGTCTACAGTAAGTTAAGGCACATGATCTAATTGAACTGTTGTAATTTGTTTTCTGTCAATGTTCTTGTTTTCTCAAAGGCAATTCATGAGGACTCATCCTGGGTCCATTTTCATAGATAATTAGAAACAAAGAATGAAGGAGTCAAGAGCAATGTGAAGTATGTTTGATGGCCTCCAAGTCAGTTTTGTGTACACTTTGTCCTCGTGGCCTTTGTGGATAAGATTTGTGATACCAGAAACATATTCTACTGACAAGACTTCATTTTGTTTGTTATGATTTTTGAAATGGAGTCTCACTCTGTCACCTAGCTGGAGTGTAGTGGTGCAATTTTGGCTCACTGCAACCTCCGCCTCCCACGTTCAAGTGATTCTCCTACCTCAGCCTCCCGAGTAGTTGGAATTACAGGTGCCCACCACCACACCCAGCTAATTTTTGTATTTTTAGTAGAGACAGAGTTTCACCATGTTGACCAGGCTGGTCTCAAACCCCTGACCTCAAGTGAGCCACCCACCTCAACCTCCCAAAGAGCTGGGATTACAGGCATTAGCCACCGAGCCCAGTCAGACTTTAGGTGGTATAGAGTGAAAAAGATATCCATTGTCAAGGCTACTAAAGTTAGCATTATAAAAGTGAAAGGGATTGAAAGGCCAAGTTATTGCAAGGAACATATTCAAAAAATTGGCTTTTTCTTTCAACTTCAACTTCTTCTCTATCGAACAATTAGATAAGAGGAGAAAGACAATATGATACTGGGTAATTTTTACATTTTCATGAAAGGAGAAAAACATCGTGTCCTGTAGGTTTGATACAGGGGAAAAGGGAAAATCTAAGAAGGGGTTTGTGAACTGAGTTAAATCTCACCACTATGATACCATAAACTCTTACATGACAAAGTTTTTGTTTGTTTGTTTGTTTAAAGCATATAGCCAAGAAGAGCTTCATTTTTAGATATAACAGGTGGTTGTCATTGTAATTTCTGAATATCATGCAGAATAACTGTAAAACAATGTTTCTTTCACCACTTAACTCAGTGAATGAAATCTACCTTCCTTTGTGGTCATGTTTTAACCACAAATATTCCTGGCAAATGTACTACTACTAATTATTTGCAGTCAATACTTTGAAAGGGGGGGTTGGTAGCTAGCTAAGAACAAATGAAAGAGGACAAAGGACCTAAAGATGGGTATAGCGAAAATTAAGACACAATTTTGTCTGATGCCAATCTGGGAGTGATTACATACCACAATTTTTTTCGTTGACAAATATATTCTATTTGATCCCTCTTTACAAATTTATAGATATGTATGTAATAACTTTTAGAATATGTCAATATGCAGGGAGTCAACCTAAATGCCCATCAATTACAGATTAGATAAAGAAAATATGGTACATATACACCATGGAATACTATAGACAGCCATAAAAAAAAAGGATGAGATCATGTCTTTTTCAGGAACATGGTGGAGCTGAAGGCCATTATCCTTAGCAAACTAATGCAGGAACAGAAAACCAACTACCACGTGTTCTCACAAGTGGAAGCTAAAAGATGGGAGCTCGTGGACACAAAGAAGGGAACAACTGACACTGGTGCCTACTTGAAAGTGGAGGTTGGGAGGAGGGAGAGAAGCAGAAAAAAATAACTATTGGATACTAGGTTTAGTACTTGGGTACTAATGACTTGAGTTTACCTGGAAAACAAACCTGCGCATGTACCCCCAAACTAAAATAAAAGTTAAAAAATAAAATATGTCAATATGCAACATACCTAATAAAAGCAAAGGTATTTATTAAATGTTTGTTTAAAAATGAGATAACTGTGCTTACAATGTATTGTTCTGTTAAAGGCACGAGCGATCTCTATGCATTTATTTACCATTAGAAATGTCCGTAGGGAACAATCAGCACGCTACTTCAGTACATTAGGTGTGATGCTCACATTAGGACAATATCTAGGGAAGGCAGGCCATGACACAGGCAAATGACATCACAAATAGCTTCTGGAAGAGAAAAAAATGCCCCAGCTGGTACAAGCCTAGGTCATCTGAGCCTCTGTATATTAGCACTGACTGTCACTTTTCCCCCTCGCATGTCCCTTTGACAGCCCTTGATGTTTCCAGAGAGGCACGCAGTTTACGAGAAGAGCACGTGCTTGAGGATCAGACGACCAAAGTTCTCAACCTAACTCCTAAATTTTACTCTTACAAATTCTATTATTTAATTTCAATGAGGTTTGTTCCATCAGCTGTAAAAGCATAATCATTATATGAACTTAGTAAATATTTTTTTCAGTGTTCACTAACAATAAGGGATCATGGAGGATACAAGAAAAGGTAGACATTCCCTGTCCTATAAATATAGAACATTAAATGGCATAAATAAAAAATGTACACAAAGAACTCTCAGGCATGATAAATGGGGATGGGCAGCAAATAGCAATACTGAAAGTACTGCTGGTGTCAGAGAAGAAAGAAGCTTGATGAGTCTTGTGGTAAGGAAGTAAGGTGAGGAGGAGGTGGAGAGGGCAATGCAGCTGGCAGAGGGAAAAACAGGAGCAGAGGGCGGGGGGCTAGTAGGGAACATGGGATGTGAAAGCCACCGGGCATTAGATAACATAAAGTACAGATGGGCTATTATTTCAACCCTTTTATGGATCTAATTTTTCTCTTCAGATATTCCTACCATCTTCATTTCAACCTGTTTTCTTTACCTTCATAAGAATGTTAGAGGGGAGACAGTGACTCTACATGATTTTCTCAAGGTCTCACACTTTCCCTAGAGAGGATTCTGTTTCTCCTGTTAATGAATTGAGTTCCCTGTGAGCAAAGGGAGGATTTTGCTTCTGAGTCAATTATTTATTGTCACCTAGACAAGATCTCACATGACTTGTTAAAATTATAAATCATCTCATAACTCAGCATGTGAGCAAATAACTTTTCCCCAGTCCTGGCTTTCAAGTTCACCTGCCTCTCACCAGCCCACCTCCATCCCCCCTGGCTTGGAGGAGTGGCGTTTCTCTAACCCACATTCCTTCACTAGTGCCTTGCAGAGTCTTCATCAATTATTCCCCCCTTGCTCTCCATCTTAATCACCACCTATCAGTTCTTTGTACTCCGCTTACAAAAATACTCACCTGGTTCCCTTATCCTTGTGTTACCCTCATCTCCTGCCAATTTCCCATCATCTTTTTGAATGAGCGGCCCACCCTCCCTGTCCCCACCTTGCCTCTCCTCTTCTCTCCATGGCTCATAGGAGCATGTCTTCCAGAACAGTGCTTTCTCTTCTAGTTCTCTTCCCATCACTCTGGCAGAGCCTTCTCAGTTTTCTTAGATGATTCCTCTGCCACTAATCATTCTGTTAAAATATGAACACTTCACTTTCATGACTCCCAAATCAAAGAATTCCTAATCTAGCTTCTCCTGGGACATCCTGAGTTTTGGTTCCAAATAACTATTTATCTTCTCCACTTATGTGTCTACAAAAAAAAAAGTATATAAATATAATTAGATGAATGTCTATAATGTATATCAGTCAAACATGAAAGTCATTGTGCATTCACCAAAACACCTCAAATCATTGTTTTTGCTATTAAACACATCTGTTGGGGAGGAAACACTCGGTGGTGAAAAGAGCAAAGACATTCAAAGAAGAACAGATTTTAGAACGTCTATTTACTAAACATTTATATTATGTATCAGGCACTATGCTAGTTGGGTGTACAATCATGACCCTCATAACTATGTGATTTTGGTAAATTCCTTAAACTTTGTATTCAGTTTTCTGAACTCTGAACTAAGAACAATTTATGTCATGAGACTTTTGTGTTAATTAAATGAAATCATGTGTATAATCTGCCAAGAATAATGCTTGATTTCATAGGTGCTTAACATATGGTGGTCATTTCCTTCCCTCCATAGGCTAAATGTTAATGGAGGGTGTAAAGATGAACAGGACATGGGCCCTGCCTCAAGCAGCTCCCATTCAGGACTCTGCCTCCTTTCATCAGCCGTAAAGGACTCCAGACAAATAGGGAACAAAGTGACAGGCTAAATACAAATGCTTCAAACCAAATCTTGACTCCCTCATCCAAAGACAGTGTGATAAGAATAAGACGGGGTGTGAAGCTCTCCTCCTGGTCTGGGCACTCAACCAATATTCCATCATCTACAACAGTCGTTCGCCAACCTTTAATTCCACGCTGTATAAATAAGCAACAAAGAAAAGGATCTGGAGGGAAGGGAGGCTGAGTTAGGATAAATAATTTAGTTCAGTGTGTAATACTTGCTTGCATAAACACAGAGACTAACAGCATTCTGTTCATTCAAAAACAATATTCAGCAACATTTATTGAAATTTGACTCTATACCAGGAAATAACTGAGCTAGGTGTGAACAAATAGAGATGCAAAGACATCAGTCCTGTCCTGAAAGAACATACTTTCAAATGGTGTTATTTCCAGTTGCCAATTATTTTGGTCTGTTGCTTAGATTTGGATTGGAAAACTACACACTTCATTTAAAACTTAATTTAGCTTTTTTGTGGGACACAAATCAAGTTCCATTTAGAAAAAGATATCACTTTCCTAAAAGTAGTGTTTTAAGATTAATTCAAGACAGAAAAATATGGTTTTTTGCTAAATGCTTCTACACACCTTCAAAATGCGGACTGTCACCAACATATCAGTGGATTATGCTCTGAAACTTTATTTGTAAATCCTTTAAAACTCAGAATGCATACTACAAAGAAATAGTATTAGAGTTGGATTTTTTGATCAACCTGTAAAAGCTGACTGAACTACAATGTAGCTAAGATAATGGCATTAATAAAACTATAAAGCCAAGTTTTTGTATATTCCCATGCCAAAGTGCATTCAGGAAAACAACTGCAATAGTGGTAGCCCTGACAGCTGGACCAGCACCCCCATGCTCCATATTCTCTCTTCTATCTGATAGTGGAGTGAAAATTTCATAGATTGACAGCCCTAGTGGAGGACACCATGGAGAACAGGGAACAAAGAATAACAACTAAGTGGGGGCCAAAACAGGTGCTCCACGGGTGGGAAGCCAAGGTGGAAATTCTTGGGTGAAGAAAGAGACAAAGGCTCCATGTGGCTGCTGAGAACCTAGTCCAGGGAATAAGGACTGAAGTGGGGCCAACATCGTCTTTTACAGTGATGAGGGACTGAAGGCTGCATACAAGGGAGACAATTGAAGCATGTAAAGCATAATTTTTGGCACATAGTCAGGCTCAGTAAATGGTGATAACAATACTGGAGATGATGAAATAGAGGCAAAATCTGTGGGGTTTGCTCCTTCATTTGTTTTTTGGAATACAACCTATTTGGAGGCTAATTTTATTTGTCAGGGACATGAAACTCCAATGGCAGCGGCAGATGGAGTTACTGGAGCAGGGTGACGGTTGCGCAGATGGGACATGTAGGTAAAGGAATGTTGCACTAGTGGGGCTCTTGGGACAAAAATAGGATATGTGAGCTTGTCCTCTCATCTTTCTCTTTTTCCATGCTATTCTTTTCACCTAAAGCTTGAGATGCAAGGATGTGGGGTTTGGGGAGACACATCCCAGATAGAGGCAGAGGTGGAATGGGGGAAGAACAAGAAGAAGAAAAACCCTTCAATAGGATTAAGAAACAACTAATGTTCTAGTGCAGCCCTACAGACAATAAGGCCACTCCTCCCACGCAGAGCAAAGGTACTACACCATGCGCTCTGAAAATGCTAAAAAAGGCAAAAAAAGGCAGTGCTTCCTTAGGTAATTTAATGACATGACCATCCTTTTTTTTTTTTTTTTTTTTTTTACCCTTAGTTACATTTTAGCTGCAAGGAATCTGCACAAGCTTCCAGGAATGGCTCTCAACAGGACTCTTCCAATCTTTGCTTTAGTCAAAGATCCCATCAATTTTTTTCCCACCTATTTTTAGATTCTACCTTTCTCTCCCACTCTCATCTGCTGTCATAGGAAAAGAATGCATGAAAATGTGGCCAGGTGATCATCTGATTCTGAAGATTTATTCCTAATGTCAGTTGCTTCAGAAGGGGTGTTCTCATTGGCCAATATCCTGATGGAAGGTGTGACATGTATTTCAGATATCAGAAAATCTAAATTTTGATACTGCTGTCATTTATAGTGACCCTCAGTCCACTTATATTTACCAAATATAGAAAGATAATAATTGCTTGATGTACAAGCTGTAATTGGATCACAGCCATCAGTGAAATGATTATTTGTTGTTATAGCAATATTAATGAAATTATGCCTATGGCAGCCTAATTAGAGGAGCACCATCACGACCCAGCTGGCATTTTCAATATGTTATCTAAGAGGTATGATCAGAAGACAAATCAGAGCTGACTTAATGAAGTTTCTGATCAGAGGCTGCTCTGCAGACAATGAGTTATTGAAGGAGACAAAGAGGAACTCATGACTGGCAAATTTATGCAGGCTGTTATAGAACAACAAAACACAACAGATTTTGCTAGATTCGATCTTGTTGAGAGTGGTAGCAATAGAAATGTTCTTCCTTCTCAACAGCAGGATCCCAAGTCACAAAAATTTAACTATGAAAATAAGCTTAAAGATTACTTAGTTCAGTGATATTCAAGTGAGGGTACCCCCAAGGGTCTTTTAAAAATCTCCCAGCAGATGTTTGCAAAGTAATCCCTCCCAATACCATGATACATCTATGGGTTGGGGGACATGACATTGTCTGTACCCCATTTAAGAATCATGACAATAGGACCAACATAACGTAGGGACTAAGAACAAGCACCTAGATATCGGATAGGACAGAATTCAGGAGGGCTGTTACTCAAGGTGTGTGTGACCTTGCTGAGTTTCTTAAATTCTGAGTCGATTTTCTTATTTCTGAATTGGAGATCATAAAATATAATGTAAAATTATATGCTATTAAAAAAAATGAGGAAAAACACTTAGCTCAGCATCTGGCACATAGTAGGTACTCAATTAATGTTCCATATAATTCTACCACTGCTACTACTAGGGCAGCTGCTGTCCAGTATGTTGAGGCAGAAAAAAGACTTGAGGAACAGAGAACTGGTCCAACTTACTGAGGAGGAACCTGAGATCCGAAGGCAGAAGTGACTTGCGTAAAGTTACCCAGTTTATAGGGGTGTGAACCAGATTCTAGGGCTACAGATGGTTGGTGTTGTGATTTTTAGACCATACTGAATCGTTGGATTCTGACAGCTTAAGTAAAAATCAGTGAAAATAACCAGGGAAATGCAGTGGCCTAGCAGTCAAAGAAAAATTTAGCTGTGCTTCTCTCCCTCTGTGTAGTCTCCCTAATGTTTTATAAAGTATCAAAGTGCATTGATCGAGGATAAGAAATCTGCTATTACTGCAATCCAAACAAATCCCTTTCTTCAGATCATACAGGGCATGTTCCATTACCTTTGAAACTTTAACTTTTCTCACCCCATAATTTGCCAGGCTGGTCTTCTATTATTGAGCATTTGATCAGGGATGAGGTGTGAATATTATATGGCAATGTATGTACGTACACACACATTTGTATGTAGATTTAGATATATGCATACACATGTGTATATGTGGTATCAAATATGTGTGTATGATACACACACATCCCAGAGATTTATAATCTTTGATCACTTTTTTTAACCTATTTCCAGTGCTATTGTTCTAGTTACTATAGCTACAGGTGAAAAAAAATAGTGATAATAAGCACCCACACACACATATTTGTAATAGAAGACTCAGATGGTCCCTGTAAATGTTAATGTACTTTTAGAAAGTTGAAGAGCTGTGAATAATACGGTTTATATGAGTCTTAAAGGACAATGATCACTTACTGTGAAGGCTGTCATTCAAGGGAACAGCAGAGTTTGACAGGAAACATGTATTAATACAATTAATGTAAAACCTAAAAACTAGAGAAGCACTCTCAGCTTGTCTTCCCTTCCCTCTTGCCATCTTCTTTAAAAAAACAGGATTATTTCTCTTTTCTTATCTCTTTTCCTGGGTTTTTGATAAAGTGTTACTATTTCCACCAGTGGATTTCTTCTCCCTCTTTCTCTGTCTGTCTCTCCCTTCTTCCTCCTTCCACCTCAGTTTTTCTCAGGATGGTGCGGCAGCCCATGGGGTCACACATATACTCACTTGCCAGCAAAGGTCATTTTCCCCCATTCAGTTTCAGTGTTTACCTACCCTATTCTTCCTGATTCTACCTCCTGTTATCCCTGCTTCCTGCTCCAACTTCCTCTCGTGGTTGCTTACAGCTACATCCGTTTCCCAAATCCCACTTCCTAGGTCCTGATTTCTGTGTCCAACTCAGGCCGGCAATCATGCTTCACCTTCTGACTGTCTTCTTGGTATGGCTGCTTCAATGTACCCATCTGATTCTAGACTGTGTCTCCATTCTGACTCATTCTTCAGAGGATTCCCCCGAGACATTTCTCAAATACGCACTACTTCCTCCATTTATTTGGTCACACCTTTTTTTTTTCTTTTAACTTCAATTCTTACTTTTTTCCCATAGAACCAATGGTAATACAGAATAAAATTTTATTCGTAGAATGTATTTTCTGTAATAAAGACAATGGAATGTTCCTTGGTCTGAATTTCAAAAGCAAGTGAATAGGACAAGTTATAATTTAGCTAGGGAAGTAACTTTAGCTATAGTTGCTTTTACTTATTATTTTTCCTATAGCTTCTCAATTGCCAAAAAAAAAAAAAAAGTTCTCCATCCTGAGAAAATATATGCAAAAGGATTTTAATCCAATTTTCTTATCTTTATTTGCTCTTATATTCTGGTCCCTTTGTGGTTTCAAGCAAATTAATTTGTTTTAATTTCTAAGGAGAGATAGGGGATATTTTTGGTTGTTTTTCAATTCACTGAAAATGGGTTTTAGAATAAGCACGTTTTGAAGGAACACTGAGTCTGTCACCTGCAACAATGAAATGTAAGAAAGTCAAGAATAGCATCAACAAATAATTAGACAAAAATTTCAGATTTTTGGACATTTCTGGATCTGAGATGAGATTGCTTGCCTAGCTCCCCTTAACTCTTGGTTTAAAACAAAAACTTCTTAGGTTTTGAACTTCCACAATTACAAAATCAATTTTAAGTATGTATAACTGAGAATACTACGTGACTAGGCAGTCTAAAGAAGACTGAAAAAATTGTAAAGATTCAATTCACTCTGACTCATCTAAATGAGGCAAAGAACTAGGTAATCTCAAACTCATTTCTCTTTCACTTTATTAAAACAAACTCATCTTACAGACAAATGGAATTTTTAATCAGGAGTGAAATTTCCCCAGCCAAGTATTCCGGTCCCTTATTAACTGCAAGTGCAGAATATTTTGAAGGACAAGAAAGACATGCATGGACATGATGCGCTGGGCTGCTCCGGATTCCCCGCCTCAGCTTGTTCTTCTGCAGTCCCTGCAGCGGGTCGGGGTCCCAGTTGGCAAAGCCCTGAAACGCATCTCCATCCCAAACTCCTGAATTCTATGTGTTTCTTTTAAACAGGCTTATTTCCAGGACATATATTGGGAAAGAACATGAAGAGGATGTGTCCTCTTTCCCATCTGAAAATTAACCATTTTAATCTGCCAAATCAGCCCCAACTCCATGAAATAAAGCCCAAATTAAGCAAGGAAGCAATAGTTTCCCACTACTATCATCTTGGACTTATCTCCCCATGTTCTTTTTAAAAAATTAATATTATTTTGGCCAGGCACAGTGGCTCACGGCTATAATCCCAGCACTTTGGGAAGCCAAGGCAGGCGGATCACCTGAGTTCAGGAATTCGAGACCAGCCTGACCAACATGGTGAAACCCCATCTCTATTAAAAATACAAAAATTAGCCAGGCATGCTGGCACACACCTGTAATCCCAGCTATTCGGGAGGCTGAGGCAGGAGAATTGCTTGAACCTGGAAGGCAGAGGTTGCAGTAAGCTCACTGCACTCCACTGTAGTAAGATCACTCCACTGCATTCCAGCCTGGGCAATAGAGTGAGGTTCCATCTCAAAATAGATAAATAAATAAATAATATTATTTTAATTGACCAACCATAATTATATACACCTGGGGTACAATATAGCGTTTTGATACATGTATATGTGTTAGGGTTCTCCAGAGGGACAGAACCAATAGAACATACGTATATATAAAAGGGAATTAATTAGAGAGAATTGGCTCACGCTGTTACAAGGTGAAGTCCCTTGATAGGCTGTGTGCAAGTTGGGGAAAGAGAGAAGCTGGTAGTGGCTCAGTCCAAGTCCAAAGACCTCAAAATTGGGGAAGCTGAGCATGCAGTCTTCAGTCTGCAGCCCAAGGCACGTGAGCCCCAAGGAAACCACTGGTGCAAGTCCCAGAGTCCAAAGGCTGAAGAATCTGAAGTCTGAGGTCCAAGGGTGAGAGGAGCAGAAGCAAGCATACCGCACAGGAAGAAGAAACTCAGCAAACAAACTTATCCCACCTTCTCCTGCCTACTTTGTGGGTGCCCACCCACACTGAAGATGGGTCTTCATCTCCTTGTTCACCGTCTCAAATGTCAGTCTCCTCTGGCAACACCCTCACAGACACTCAGAAACAATACTTCACCAGACATCCAGGCATTCCTCAATCCAATCAAGTTGACATCTAACACTAACCATCACAGTATACAATGTGGAATATTACATTAAGCTAATTGACATATCCACCATCTCACCTGCTTATCATTTTTTTGCAGTAAGACATTTGAAGTTTACTCTAAATTATTTTGAATCACATTTTCTCATGGTAGTTTTGTTTTTTATTTTTTGCAGAACTTCCATACTATTTTCCATAATGCCTGCCCTAATTTATCTTCCTACCCATAAGCTTCTCTTTTCTCCCCATCCTTGCCAACATTTATATTTTGTCTTTTTGACAACAGCCATTTAAACAGGTATAAGGTGATATCTCATTTAATTTTGCATTTACCAGGTGGTTAGCAATGTTGAACAGTTTTTCATATACCTGTTTGCCATCTGCATGTCTTCTTTTGTGAAATGCCTATTTAGGTCCTTTGCCATTTATTCAGGTTATCTATTTCCTTGCTATTGAGTTGTTTGAGTTCCTCACATATTTTGGAAATTACCTTTTATCAGATGCTTGGTTTGCAAGTATTTTCTCTATTCCATAGGAATGGGAGATATCTTCACTCCATTGATTGTTTCCATTCTCACCATTTTCTTAGATGATTCATTTATTCATTAATTAATGTAACAATAATTGAGAATCTACTATATACCAGTCACCATGCTAAGTTCTTGGTAATATGTTGGTAAGTAACATAGATACGATTAGCTATCCCGAGCTTCCTAGAGAATGGGGTAGAAGCCCGCAGAACTTCTGTCTCCCTGCAAATTCTTCTTTTTGCTTTTGCAGATGCCACCTGGTGTCTTCAACCTCTTTAGAGCTATTTTTATGGGGTTACTCTTGCCTCCTCTGCCTGGGCCCTGGAAATGGCTTGCCATTGACACTACCAAGTGGTTCAATGCTTTTCTCTCCTTGAGAACTACTGTCTCCCCCTGGGTATCCTGTGGCTCCTATTGTTAAGTGACACTGTTGCTTGGGCTACCCAAAGCTATTTCCAACCCTCTTCTATCATGATGCCTCCAACCACAGGGGCTATAGAGTCAGATATATACTTTCTTAGCTTCCTTTTACCCTCCCAGCCTAGATGTAAGCAGAGATTCCCTGGAGGGAATTCAGGGGAAGCTTGCCTCTTTGATTAAAAAGGGACACCTGCAACTGGTAAGCACTTCCAAGTTTCTTCTTCATGCCTCAAAAGCAGAAGTAACAGCTATAATTTCAGCACTTAATTGTGAGCATGAGGAGACAACAGAAGCACAAAGATGCTCACCTTGACCTCACTGAGCCACTGAAACGACACCAGCCACCTGTATTTCAGGACTTATGATGATGTGAGAAAAAAAACTTCTATTATTTAACTCCTATCATAAAACCCAATGTAGTTGGGTTTTTTGTTTCTTGCAGCCAAACGCAATTCTTACCAATGTATTGCCATTGCCATGATCAGAGCCAAAACTGCCTCTGTGTCTTAGGGGTTTAGTGAATCTTTCTATTTTTGTGCTGCCCAGAACATGACCTCACAGTCTTACTCGGTCCTGTTGAAGTCTACAAGCACATCAGTATTCTCATGGTTATTTGGAGCCCATCAACTTTTATTTTGATTGTTTGCTTAGAGTCCTAAGCCAAATTGCCTTGTGAAACTGGGTGTGAAAAGTGAGTGCAGCAGTGTGAGAACAGCAGTATGTATAAATACTACACCAGTAAGTACTACATAAATGGCCACTTTAGCTCTCCCAAACCCCAGGCCAATGCAGTAACATATATGCCAATCCATTTCAAATAGGGTTATGGCAACTTACCTACTGAATACTTGGTTAGTATTTGCGGAAGGCATCCACACATACCCCCCTACATTTTAACTCCCAAGAATGTGGATATTAGTTTCAAGCTCTGGAGGTATATGTGCAAACAATCTCAGATCACTAAGATCATTCATTCTAGGCCAGGCGCGGTGGCTCAAGCCTGTAATCCCAGCACTTTGGGAGGCCGAGACAGGCGGATCACGAGGTCAGGAGATCGAGACCATCCTGGCTAACATGGTGAAATCCCGTCTCTACTAAAAATACAAAAAATTAGCCGGGCGAGGTGGCGGGCGCCTGTAGTCCCAGCTACTAGGGAGGCTGAGGCAGGAGAATGGCACGAACCCGGGAGGCGGAGCTTGCAGTGAGCTGAGATCCAGCCACTGCACTCCAGCCTGGGTGACAGAGCAAGACTCCGTCTCAGAAAAAAAAAAAGATCATTCATTCTAGAGGAGAATCACATTTAAATGAATATATGTATTCATATATAATATATTCATAAATATATAAAATATATATTCATATATAATATATTCATAAAATACATATTTTTTGAGATGGAGTCTCTGTCACCTAGGCTGGAGTGCAGTGGTGCAATCTCACCTCACTGCAACCTCCACCTCCTGGGTTCAAGCGATTCTCCTGCCTCAGCCCCCTGAATAGCTGGGATTACAGGCATGTACCACCACACCCAGCTAAATTTTTCATTTTTAGTAGAGATAGACTTTCACCATGTTGACCAGGCTGGTCTCAAACTCCTAAGCTCAAGTGATCCACCCACCTTAGCCTCCCAAAGTGCCAGGATTACAGGCATGAGCTACCACCAGGCCTTAAATGAATATTCTAAACTTCACAGTTATTAACTCTTTATTTCCTTCTGTTACTAAATGAAAGTGTTTTTCTATCATAGGAAGATCTCTTGATATGTGCTATTAATCCCATCTCCTCCCACTTTCTCAGAAACTTTCTCCTCTAGACAACACCCATTGTCCCCTATATAACTTCAACCTCTCTTTCTCTACTAGACACTTTTCATTATCATCTATACATACTATTGTGTCTCCTATCTTAAAACATATATACACAAATTTTACTGAACTACAGATTTCCAACCAAAATCTTATCTACTCTCCCAGTAACAAAATACATAGCTATAGCTTCAATTTCTACTTCCTTCTACTACTGACTTCTCAGCCCACTCCAAACTAGCTTCTGTTCTTACCTCTCAGTTTCTAGCATTAAGTCACTAATGATGTGCATGTTGCCAAGTCAATGACAATATTCATGTCTTTCCTATTTAACCTCTCAGCATCCTTTGTAACAGATTTCCACTCCTTCCTGCTAGTAATAGTCTCTTTCCTTGCTTTCTATTTTTCCATGTCTGTTTACTTCTGTTGTTTTCCCTGATTATCGTTAGGCCTCTTTGGAGACTTCTCCTCTACCTAAACTTTTCATGTAGACCTTTTATCATGACTCAGCCTTGGACCTTCTTCTCTTTCATATTTTCAAACATCATCTCTCATATCTTATGAGATAAGGTGAGCTTATCTATTCTCACATCTTTAAACATTATCTAAAGTCAGTAGTTTTCAAAATTATATCTCCAGCCTAGACCACTCTTCTGAGTGAGAGACTTATAGGCCCAAATGTTTATAGTATTTCCATTTTGGATACTTGGATGTGTTAGAAGAATTTCAAATACAGCATGCCCCAAAATAAATGTATTATATTTAACCAACTTGCCCCAAAACTGCTTCTCCTCTAGAGTTCCCTATCATAATAAGTGGTACCCACATCCTCCCAGATGCTCCAGTTAGAAGCTTGTGATCCAACCATAACCGATATCTCCCTTCACTATCTACCCCCAAAAAATCAGCCACCAAATCTAGTTTACCCCACCTTCTAAATCTATCTGTTTTCCAGTGAACGTCACCATCTTGTCTCAACCAGACTACTCCAGTTACTTTCTGGCTAGTTATCTCTAACCCACTTTTCCTTGCCTCAATCCCATTTTTCACATGGCAGTGAGAGTAATTGTTTAAAATGTAAATCTAATCAAATCATGCCTCTGCTAAAACCATGTAGTGGCTCCTCAGTACTAAGTATTAAATCCAAAATCCTTTGTATTTCCTGAGAAAAACAAGCTCTTTCTTGCCTCCAGCCATTACATGTGCCTCTGCCAGGAATGCTGTTTGCTCCACACTGTGCACAGCTAACTCTTACTCATCTTTCAGGTATGAGTTTAATTACTACTTTCCTTTTAAAAAAAAATTCTCCTGATTAGATTAGAAATACGTTAGGTTCCCTATTTACTTTCATGCCACCCTGTGATTTTTCAATTATAGAACTTGTCGCCTTAGTAATTAAATCCTACTTGTGTGATTATCCAGTAGGAAGACTCTAACTAAATAATGGAAGCTCCATGAGGGTAGAGACTGGGAATAATTTTCTCACTAAGGTATTCTCAATGGCTAGCAGACAGGAATAGTAAAGCTCAATAAGATTTGTTGGATGTGTAAACTGAATTTTATATACTTCCATCTTTAAGATTTATATTGACTTTCTGTTCTGTTCATAGACATACTTGATTTAACTATGACTACTTATGTTTTAATTGTGATCATTATTCGATTATGACATATTTACACTTTAGAAGTATTTAATTATGAAAAAGAATAAATTTCTAAAATCTAAAAGAAGTTCTGGATTTTTCTAAGAAGTCCATTTTAGGAACAGCATTTCATTTTTCACGAAGACTACTAGCCAGTCAATTGTCATGTATTTATAAAAAGAAAAAAAAGATAAAAGATAAAAAATCAAAAATCAACCAATTCAGTACAATTGGTGCCCATCAAGGTTGAAAATATAGAATAACCTCTCTCACTTTCTTGAGGTATTTTCTAAATTGAACGAAATGTTACTAGTAAATCTAGAGCTGTAAGATTAAGTAAGAAAAGAAGTTGAAGAGTGACACTCCAAAAATTTTCTCCAGTAATGTTTTAATACAAGGACCTAAAGGCCACTCTGTGCCTCTGAGGTCCATTATGAATATATGTGGGAATAGAATGATTAACATATAATCAGAGACTATGGGAGGAAAACCCTTGAAAGAGAACAAAGACTAATGAAGACTTGAATTCTGAGAAAGCCCAAATTCTCAAGGGTTCTGATCTATTGGCATAAGAATATTATGGCAGACAAAAAGTAAGAGGAAGAAGTAATTAGAGCAGATTTCTTAACCGCAGCACTACTCATATTTTGTGCTGGATAATTTTTTGTTACAGGAGGTAATCCTGTGCAATGTAGGATATTTAACAGCATCCCAAGTCTCTGCCCAGTACGTGCCAACAGTAAACCCACCCACCAATCCCCAAATAGTAACACTCAAAAGTGCCTCCCATGCATTGCCAAATGTACATGTACCAGGGTGGGGTGGGAGGGTAAGTGGGCAAAATTGTCCCTGGTCGAGAGCCACTGAATTGGAAAAAGTCAAATGAATTTCTCGATTCAAAAGTGCAAAAGGACACAGGTTTTCAATCATTTACTGATTTCTTGACTCGTATATTTATTCATTCATTCATTTGACCAGACACAATACTAGGCACGATGTTTCAAATATGAGTACAGCACAGTTTGGGTTAGGAGCTGAAAGTCTATAAAGGGACAAAAAGCCCAAAAGTCTTAGAATGTATTGTGGATTTGCAGTTATGTGAGGTGTAGGTTTTAAATGAGGAATCAAAATTAACCAATAATGGTCCTAACCTTGCTCGAAATTCACAGTACACCTTGCTATGGTGGATATCGTAAATTAGTATTCAGCATCCAGTTCATCTTCCTAGAGTGCCTTCCTGACCTGCACCAGTTGGACTGATAAAACTACCTTGCCCAGAATCCCTTGCTGCCAGGTTTCTGTTGCATAAGGTTGAATCCACAAGTGAGGAAAAGTCTATCTTCCTGCTGCTTGCTGCTCAGAGGCACAGTCCTGGAGACTCTGGGTTTTCTCCAACTGTGTCCCAATGTCTGGTCTTCAGCTCTGTGGGCATCCAGAGGTAGGTACAGTGGGGATAGTAGTGGTTTCCTGGTCCCTGAATGACAGCTATGACACCATGCTTTTGAACTCAAAACCAAACAGGTCAGTAGTGGACTCTTAAGCTGACCTCCCTGTTTTGACAGAGGCAGCAGCATTGCTATCTCTGGAACTTATCCTGGACACATTCAGCCTTAAACCTCTAGCATTCTGATGAACGTATATAGGCCTGATTCTTTGTATTATAATTCATCATGCTTAAAATAGATAGAATGAGTTCTGTTTTTCTTTTTTTCTTCCAAACTGAGCCTTGCAACTGTATACAACAAACTGTAATAGCTCAGCAAATCAACCACACACAGTGTGATCACACACCCCCAGTATGGAAATGGATCATAGTTTCTTCAGTTAAGCACCAGATGAAGAATTTGGCTTTCATTTAGGGGCCATGCTGCATGAAAAATATGTTTGCTTTTGTTTGTGTGTTGTTAAATCGATGCAAGTGAAAATATAAGATTGCACTGTAAGTGCAGTGCCAGAGATAAGCACAGGATGCAATATGGAGGTGGTGCACAGTCAGGGAGGATTTTTTAAAGAAGTGATGTCTGAGCCGAGTCTTGAAGTGTGAGTAGGAGTGAGCCAGGAAAATTGCATTTGAGGATGAGGAAAAGGAAAAATCAGTCTAAGCAGAAGATGTGTATTAGGTACAAAAGGTTGAGAAGGCATAGTCTATTTACAAAGGTAAAAATTGTTCAGTATAGCTGGATTATATGATGAGAGGTAGGGAGTATGCAGAGATTATTTGGAGAGCAGAAACAAGACATAACTTCCACATTTTCTGGAGTCTAAGAGGTCATTGGTTATAAGACACACCATCCATTTTATAAGAGTTTTCAAGGGAAAAATAGAAGCACTACCCTAAATGTCACATTTATTTTAAAACTAATTAAAAATATCATTCATTTATCCATCTAAACTCTTCTCAATACCTAAATCAGAATTTGCATTCAAATCTTCTTGATAAGTAGAAAGAGTATAGAGATCCTTCTAAATCACTTTCAGTCATTTGGCAGTTGTATTTAGCTTCTCACCAGTGCCTGTGGTCTTGACTTCTTTTAAGATTGACAGTAAATTTCAAACCATATCAAATTATATTAGAATTTCTTCCTCCGCATTTCCTATTTGGTTAAACTCAGTTTTGTTTTTTTGCATGATTAAATTACCTATTATAGGTCAAACAGCTTCTCTTAAAAGTTAGCTGGATGGCCGGGCACGGTGGCTTACACCTGTAATCCCAGCACATTGGGAGGCTGAGGCAGGCAGATTACTTGAGATCAGGAGTTCCAGACCAGCCTGGTCAACATGGCGAAACCCCGTCTCTACTAAAAATACAAAAATTAGTGGGTGTGGTGGCACATGCCTGTAATCCCAGCTACTCAGGAGGCTGAGGGATGATAATTGCTTGAGCCTGGGAGGCAGAAATTGCAATGAGCCAAGATCATGCCACTGCACTCCAGCCTGGGCAAGAGTGAGACTCTGTCTCAAACAAACAAACAAACAAAACACAAGTTAGCTGGCAACTTTTAACATTTTGATATTCCATAACTGAATAAAGGACCTACATAATTTCAAATCAACCACACCAACTTCTTCCTCCTTTGAAAAGTCTATGATCTGATGTAAAAGACTTGGCAAGTTCAACACTCTTAAATGCCATTACCTGGTGTATGACAGGCAATCACCTATGTATAGAATTTATTTCCATTTCAGTGCTATATCATAAAGACATCTTTTTGCAAAAATTCTAAGCAAAAAAAAAATGGGGATCCAAATTAAATTTAAATTGAACAACTTGTTATCAATGCACAAAGCTCAACTAGAAGTGACAGTAGAATGAAGAGATACTCTGATACACATCTTAGTTCACATATACTCAACAAATAACAACTACCACAACTCCACAACACTCTCCTCTGCTTGGGAACTCTGACTGTAAGAGCTTTCCTGTCTTCAGAAATGGTAAGACATAAAGAGGAAAAAAAATAAATAAATAAACCTCAGGCAAATTGGGGTCTGAAAGAAAGTCCAAGGTGGGCCCCTTGCATACAAAAAAAAAACTTCCTCTCTTTCCCCTTCAGACCAGGAGATACGGAATGTGGACAAGACTGAGCAGAAAGATTATTTTGGATGAGAGATGGGAGTGGAAAACAAGAAAAAGAAAGCAGAAGTCTTTTGTTTTGATATAAGGGGTGATTTTATTGAAGCAAACAAACAAACTTACTACTACCACACCCATGGGATACTCAGATATGCAAATAATACGTGGTTTCTTTAATCCCTAAAACATGCCTAATCTTTCTCTTAAACTACCATTCTGCTAAGTAATGGCAGCAATTTAAACTTGTTATTTTATAGTATTTTGATTTTCTGGTTAAATTATCTTCACTCATTTTAAACATTCAATCTTCCAACATTTTGTTTCCCTATCCAACTACCTTGAAAATCTCCTTCCGATGACTCAGCTTTATGTCTTTCAGATTTCTGCTGTACCCTTTCTTGTCTCTAAAATGTCATTTTGAATATAGAGTATGGGGAAGTGTGTGGCTCATGTAATTTCCAGACAGCAGGGGTTGAAAGGTCCTCTAATCCCTATTGTGTCCTCTGCTATCTCCTATATCTTTTAGCCCTATCTCTGCCTTCTCTAGTGTAATATTTCACACACACACGTACGCACACACAGGGCTGGCTCTAAACCTTACAGGGGCAGAGCTTAGGTTGTCAACCCTGCAGCCCTTGTCTCAAGCCACTTTAGCCCCTCCTCCACAGCAACAACCCCACTACACACTGGCAAGCCCTCCAGCCAGCCTCTCGGGGGATTCTAGGTTCCTCATCAAGGATATGAGAAAATATTTAGGTCCTAGCCACAGCTGAGGAATCGAGAGTGGCTTGGGAAATTTGAATTGTGGAATTTCTTCAGGCCACCTTGCTGAGCTTTTGAGTATGTTTTGATGCAGTCACTCCCAGTTTGGTGTGGGGTGGCCTCTGAGGTATCTTCTTCTTGAGTTCCACATGTAGAGAAAGGCAAAAAGCCCCAAGTAGAGGGTGCTTCCTCCATTTCTCTGACACCCTACATCTCTATTGTCCAAGCCAAAGCCTGGAAAGGGATGAGCAGTCTCACTCTTCAAGACACAGGAGGAGTAAGCTGGGAGTGGAGAAATATGATGAGTTCAACTGTAGGTATTCTTATCTTCTGAGTGTGAAATGTCTGTGGTACATCAAAGAGGAGCTGCTCATTGGACACTTTGATATGTGGGTCTGGAGTTTAGACAGGGATTGAGGCTAGTAAAACAGATTTGAGAATATTTGCAATATTAATGATAGTCAAAGACATGAGAGTGGCTGAGCTCACTCCCCCAAAAAGGTGTGTAAATTACAAAGAGAAAAGGAATGAAAAAGAGACCTGGTTACATTAAGATTTAAAGAATGCACAGAGAAAAAGGAGCAAAGATCGAAAATAAACATCCATAGAAGTGAAGAGATAGAGAAAAAAAGGAGAATCAATGTCATAGAATTATAAAGTAAGGCATCTACTTTTTATTTATTATTTATTTTATTACTTAATTTTTTTTTTTAATTTAAAAGTTAACATAAGTATACGCTTTATAGTATTCCCCCTTGTGGGGTGTTGGGGACCAGGGACCTGGAGTTGGTTTCATTCAGACTTTTCATCCGCTAACCTGATCTAAGTTTTCAAGATCCACTCTTCTGTGGGTACTGAAAACTGGGGGAAGGAGGGACTTCTTCATGAAGTGAATTGGACAGAAGCTGGGTTTCAGTAAAGGCTTGCACAGGGATAGGCAATAACACTCCTGCTGGACAGTCAGCAGGCAAAGTCCTAGCATGGCCAAGGGAAGTCCTCACTGGGCTCCAATGGGAAAGGCAACTAGCAGAGTCCCTGGGTGCAAGGACACTGACCTCACTCTCCAAAAGCCCTTGGACACTTGACAATGTCTCCCACAGTGGTCCTCCCCTGAGACTGTCCTCATTCCTGGCTGGATTGGCCCTTTCTGGTCCAGCCATTTTCTTCTCATCCCTATAACCTCTCTGCCCACTTCTTCAGTCTCTCTGCCTCTCCAATATAGATTTAGGAAGATGTTTTTCCTTTGAGGAGTCATGGGAAGAAAGCACTGCTCTCACTTGTGATGTTTCCCCAAGGAACCGTAGGGTTTTTTAGACCAAAACCAGGAAGATATTTTTGGTTTCTCTTTCCACCTTGTCATGTCCTTCCCCTGAGGCGATGAGCTCAAAGAACCTAGTTGCTTGAATTAGGAAGTGGGAGGGGATGTCAAAGGAGATGAAAGGGAAGAAAAATGTTCTATCAGTAGAAAAACATCATTTACTATATAAAATATTACACCGACACCAAAAAAAGCTGGATACTGTTAAAAAGATGAGTTGGATATAATGCAATAAGAACACTATTTGCCTAATGGGATATAGTGACAAAGGCCAATAGACAGTGGTGTAGACTAGGACCTTACTTTCCTTCTGAAGGAGAAGTTAAGATATATAGATAGGGGTAATAAGTATTAAATTCTTACTGAGGTAGATTTTTCCAGGGCCTCAATGACCCCTCTACACCCAAAATAAATTTGTTATTTTGGACTGGACAATGACTCTTTCTGAGCTTCAGGGTACCATTTAGAATTCAGATTTGTATTATGATAATCAAGAGTCAGATCATAGATGGAAAAGTTTTATCAGTCAGTATTGACCAGTTTCATATTGTTAGTTCAAGCAAATGTGGCTGTTGATTAGTCCATGGAAACTTTTTCCCATCCTCAGGTTCAGGTGGAATAACTGACCAGGCCACAGGCCCACAATTGAAAAGGGTAAAAGTGGCACCTAACAATGATATGTCCAACTCTGACCTCATCCTTCACCACACCCCAAGGTGTTAGACTCCTTATAAAGAGAGATTAGGGAATGATTCAAGTTCTTCTTACATATCACTGTCTATATATTTTTGAAACCTTGTCTTCCTACTTCAATTATAGGTTTTTGGCCAGTGTTACTTTTTATATAGCATTGATTTGTATTTCAAAACAAATATTAGAAATAATCACCTATATCGCAGAGAAAATATTCTAAAATGCAGAAATGTGAGGAAAATATAATCTTCTGAGTATAGTCCTCTTAATTAGAAGCAAACGTGGTGTAATGGGTAGGAACACTGACTCTGGAGCCAGGTCTCATGGACTAACATCACAACGTTACTAGCTAGATAACTTTGGGCCTAATATATATCCTCTCTGTGCCTCAATTTTCTCATCTGAAAATTTCAAAAACAATTTTGGCATTATATTATTGTTAAAACACTAAAGTTTTTAGGACACTGCCTGCCACATACTAAACACTCAATAAATGTTAAATATTGACTACTGTTTTACACTTTTCAAAAGTTTCAGTTTGCTACTTAACTTTTTGTCTTATCATTTTCCTCAAGGTCCATCTTTAATGCCAAAGATAATAATTAAGTCATTGATAATGATGATAACGCAAGTGATGAGAATGAGTTCTCAATAAGTCTAAAGGGAAGTTTTTGGTCAAGAGTTTCTTGCAAACCTTGGAAAGATATTATTACAGAATCTGACCCCTACTCTGATGGAGACAAAACTTCAACTCTCAATAGCCAATTTGATTCACATTGTAATTTGCTCAAACAATCTTATTACATAATACAGTTCACTCTCAAAATGTTCATTTCAGTGGCTACAGGAATATATAATTTGTCATAAGACCTATTATTTTCATAACAAGATAGGAAATCAATTAAATTAAAAAATTCATTACAGTTAAAAAATAGGAATTAGTATTAGTCTGGCATCATCAAACCTTTCTTTAAAAAAAAGAGGTTTTCTGACAATGTCAGAGGGGAGTAAAAATGGACTAGATCATTGAGTCCAAGGTTAGAGATTATGGTCAGGGTGCTACTTTAATGAAATTTATTATTATAAATGAAAACAGAGTATAGGATTTTTTAACACAGAGGAATAACCACTCTGGCACTTTAGCCCAAAAGGCTAAAGAGAAATATCTTTAATATTAACCTAATATTGTGACCTCATTATACCTTAGTCAGTGTAATCCTTAGCCATTAGCTGAGATATAGATTTTTGTACATGAAGGTATTGTTCTCTCTGTGAAAAAAGTGCCTGTAGAAACATTTCAAACATTTCAAATAATTTATTATAAAAGCTTTCTGGCGAAGCTGTGGGGTAGTGGTAAGAATGTGGAGGTAGGGAGAATGCTATTTTTAAGACTCTAAAATGACTTTCTGATGCTGAGTATAAAATAGCCTGATTTGAACTTCGAATTTCCAGAAGGATTTCTTGTTGAAACAGGACGAAGTTCTCTCTTAAGGAATTCTATATTTAAATTAAAAGATCAAGGTCATGGCTGGGTGAAGTCAAAGTATGGAGGAAAACAGGAAATAGCTATATTTGTGCAGTGTAAGGAAATATGCAATATATGTATATTTATGCATGTATATATTATGTATGTATGTGTATGTGTGATGTATGATATGTATAATTTTGTCTGCAGTATGCATGAATGTGCATATGTATATGTATGGCTGTGTCTATTATGTATGCATATGTATGTGTGGCAGTATGTACATCCTGTGGAGAGCCAGCCAGATCCACCCTTTATGACCCAGGCATACACTTAGCCAGCTTCAAAGGAGACTAGTTGCAGACTAGTCACAGCTCAGGTCTCTCTGCCAATTGCCACCAGGGAAAGGGAGATGACTTGGTCAAGTTTGTACCCCTTGCTGAGAGAAGTCCCTAACCAGTGACTAATCAGTGTGTAGGTATAAAAACCAGACCTCTTTGCCTCAATTTGGAACAACTCTAAAGGACAATCCCAGCTCCATAGCCCCCCTGTGATATGAGCTGTCTTTGTTGCATGAACATTGCTTTCCTCACTCCCTCATAGGGGTTGTTCAGGAGAGCATGCCACCATAAACTTCCCAAAGATAAATCTCCATCTCAGAGTCTGTTTTCCAGGGAACCCAAACTAAGACATTAGTATTTATTATTTAGTATTACTTATAACAAAATGTTCATTAACTAATTCATAAATGTTGAAGAGAGATAAATGTGGGATGGAGTCCTGAATTTAGCTAAACTATTCATTGACACATACAAGTAAATAACTAAGATGGTGCTTTATGATTTTGTCAGCCTGATAGCTTTTGTGTCTTCTCTGAGGGCAGATTCCCAGACAACCGTCTGAATCATTTTTTGAAAGGCTTTCAATCCAGTTATGTTCATCATGCCTTCTAACCACCTAGACTACTACCATCACTGCCTTTCGAAGACAGTAGTTTTGGGGTTGGATGACCCTTTGAGAGTAGAATTTAAATGAAGACCAGGCAGATAACATTGCAAGGAAGGATATTTAAGATGATAGAACAGCATGCCTTTCCAATATACTGATGAATAATGTGTGGTACTTTAGATGAGCTATAGGTGTCAGAGAAATCCAGCAAGTTGTCATCAGAACATGTCAACCATTGAATCTAAGTTGAGAGCAGGCATCACTTAGAGATCATAGCGGGTAAGCAATTGACATCAAAGACATCCAGAAGCAACACAGTCGTGGAACTGAGGTTCAGAGCTAGGTTCCAACATGGTGCACATGGAAAAGGTCTGGGCTGAAATTTGGTAGGAATATAAGTATGTAAAAAAGAGTTACCATTTGATTCTCCCCTAAGTTCCTCAATATTTTGGTTTCCCACTATTTCCTCCATGTATTTCCATCATAGTAGTAATCACCTTTTAAAAAATGTTGACAATTTATAATTTTTTGAGAATATTCTTATGGGGAGAAACCAGCTTCCACTGCTGCAGATCCAGCTTCTCAGAGACTAGAACATGGGCATAGGCCAGCAGCTTGGTCTCAAACAAGGCAGAGCCTGGTTGCCAAAACTCAGACATAAAGACAAACAGCAAGATTGAATAGATCCTTAATCAAGTTGTAAGAAGAGGACTGATTGGTTGATTTCAGAGCCTAGGGTGGGGTTGAACCTACAGTTAGGGATCAGGAAATCTCAGTTATGAAGAAAAGAAGCACATGAGGACAGTGAGCCAGGAATAGCACTGCAGTAGGATGGGGGCAAGACCAGAGATAGTAACTGTCAAGTATTAGTGGGTGCTATGGTCTGAATGTTTGAGTTCCACCCAAATTCATGTGTCGAAAACTAAGCACAAATGTGATGCTATTAGGAGCCTTTGGCAGTGATTAAGAATGGAATTATTGCCCTTATAAAACAAGCCCAGAGAGCTGCCTTTCCTGCTTCTGCCATGTGAAAACACAGTGAAAAGACACTGTCTATGAGCCAGAGTGGGCCCTCACCACACAATGGATCTGCTGGTACCTTGATCTTGAACTTCCCAACCTCTTGAACTGTGAGCAATAAGCTTCCTTGTTTATAAACCATTCAGTCTATGGTAGTTCATTATATCAGCCCAAACAGACTAAGAAAAGGGGAGAGTGGTATTTCATAAAAGAGAAAATCATTATTGCAAAAAAAAGAAAGAAAGAAAGAAAGAAAGAAAGAAACTACAGGTACAGAGGGAAATGAGAATGTATACATTCCACGTAATGCTTTTGAAAAATAACATTACTCACAAGCATGCAAAGTAGGCCTGTTCCTTCACATGTAAACCTCTGAAGGCTTTCATTAAAGATTTAGAATATGTTCTCTACACTTATTCATCAACCTACGCAGGTTTAGCCCCATTAGCTTTTACCCCTGTGGTTCTGACAAACCCCAAAATTATATCAAACCTAATCTACATTGGTCTAAATGTATCTTAAGAGATCAACTCAGATAATGATGACAGTATCTTATAGGCATTTTATACCTGATAAAACTTGATTATACATTATCTCACTTGAAGAATGTTATGTACTATTATCATCATTTTATAGATGTGAAAATTGAAGCTATAAGTGATATTTTAAGAGGCATCTTGCCAGGAAGTATCAAAACCAGGACACAAATAGGTCTCTAGACTTCTAGATTAATTCTCATCACACCATTCTGTAGAAACTCTTAAACCTAGAACACCAAGACAGAGTCAGATATCCTGTTCATAGTTCATAAATGTTCATTAAAGGAACCTTCTATGACTACCATTATTGACCTGTGACATGACATTTTCTTCCACTTAGTGGTTTGCTAGACCTAAGCATATGAGGTTACCTTTGGGGGCTCAGGTTCCAACTATAAAAAAAGATATTTGAATAGACATTTTATAAGATTCTTTCAGGGTATAAGATCTAACAGGTTTTATCTCCAGTAAATGATGCACAAACCTGCACCATCTGGTAGCCTGTAGCAGTGTAGAGTGTGTGTGTGTGTGTGTGTGTGCGCGCGCGCACGCGCGTGTGTGTGTATCTGTTGGCACAAAAGATTTTCTCTACTGATTACATCCAAAAGGTTGCTTTTTAGAAGCAGTTTTCATATTTTTACCAGTTTTCATATGAGCTCTGAGAGGTTCAACTATGTTTATATTAAGTTAATCCAACAGGAATTCTCTGCTATTTATGAAGGGATATTTGATGGTTCAAAACTTGCCTACATTTCTTATCTCCACAGATATTTTTCCTTCCTATACATTTTCTCATGTATATTTAGGTGTATACCTAGTTAACTGATGATTTTCTAGTCCTAGTTAATTAAGGTTTAACTTTTATGACTGTTAATAATCAGTTACCACTAATATTGATGCAAACTGTGACACAGAGTTCAAGGAAACTTATGGAGATATATGCAGGTTTGCATTTACAAATCCAATTGTGTTATAAATGTAATTACTCTTAATTACAATGATATATGTTTACACATATAAATATATGAAAAGTAGAACACTTGGTACATATGGGTTTACAGTTTACAGCTTTCTTTCACATACATCCACAGAACATTTTGTGCAATATTTATGTGACCTTTGAGTCATCCTCACTTATTTCTTTGCCTAGGCTATTGAGTGGCTCTGACTGTCATACATTCTTTCCTCTGGTATGTTACAAACACAGCCCACAAACTTTAGAAATATGCCTACCACCCAAAAAAGCCAGCTTGATGTTCAACAAAAATCTAAAAATGGAGACTAAGTGACCTCAGTTATGTGAAGTATCTAAAATTTCAAAGTAATTCAATTCCATATGCAGACTAGATCATTTGTCTTTTTTAAAAAGCAGATGTACAAAGAAATCATTTGATTGAATCTCCTTATCTGTAAAGTATCCTTTTCGACAATCATGAAATTTTAGCTTCAGAAGAGATTTCAGAAAACTGCTGAAAATATGGATTAGGAAAAACTAGGTTGTTTCTGCTTAATTGTTACTCTTTGTTTCTTTTGATGAAAGTGTGTTCGTCCCAACAAATCACTTAATACAGAGAAGAATGCAAACTCTTAATGTTAAGCGGATGGTCCTAACTGTATAGGGAACTGTGTTCCTGCTCAGCCAGGAACGGAGATTGACTTTTAGCCTACTAATTACTGAGTATGAGAGATTGGACTGCTCAAGCTGACATCATTTTATTTTCATATACTCTATTATTCTTGGTATACATGTTTGTTTTCAATCAATTTTTTTCCTCTTTTGACCTGTTCTTTTCCAGCCACCACTTACCATTATTTTATATTGCCTTTTTCACAGATTCTTTAATCTAATATCCTTATTTCTGAAGACTTGAATATTTATGAAGGAAGTTTTTACTAAGAGTAATATATCAATCCACATTTGAGCTTTTTCTTTTATAAGATGTATTTAACAATTTACTTTGACAGCCTGCTAATGAATTACTGAAGTTCTACTTTAGTTTATCCTAATTATTGTTTCATAATCTGATTTTTATTTTGTTTCTACTTCACTTTCTTTGATTCTTCTATTAACTTTTCATGACAATATACAATAAATTTAGAACACAATAAAACTGAGTGACAACAAGATCAGTACCACATACATAAACTCTGTTCTGAAAAGTCAAATAACCACACAGCTTTATTTAATAGAATAATTACACCATAAAGTAATATTCTCTGTCAACACAAGGGATAAAAATAGCCCATTTATAAGTCCAAATGATTGTTTTCCTAGGGTCCATTTTGTAAGGTCTTAAAATATAAAAACAAATCTTTTAATATCTTTCTGAAAACCAAAACTAGTATGTAAGTTAATTACTTATTTATATAGGCATTTGAACACATCTAAAAGCTCAACACATAATAAGACAGAAATAAATGGCTTTTATCGTATCACAAAGATAGAATTATTTTACTGCTTTACTTAGTCGCTACTAAAATGAATTTCTCTATTATGTCATAAACTGGGCCAAGACACCATTATGGTGTATGTGTGTATATATATATAT
>NW_012123820.1:562814-588638 GCF_000951035.1 Colobus angolensis palliatus
AGTAAATAAAATTGAGATTTTTTTAGAAGAAAATATCCTTCCTATATTTCTGAAAAATGAACTGACAGATGCTGCTGGGCACATGAACTTAGGGTTTACATGAATCTAAAAGGCAAATATCTCCAACCATTCTAAACATATGGTTCTGAAAACATTTTACCATAAATGTGTTTGTCTCTATCAAAGTCCAGCAAACAGAACAAGATATGACTTAAGCCAAATTAAGCCTTTAAATAAGATCCCATGGACATGTGAACAGAGGATACTGCTGAAGTAGATGATTCAGTGTAACATCCCATCTCCTCATTTGCTCCTTCTCAACCCTCATGGCATTTAATCTGGTTAGTTGGTAATTCCCCATATATATATATACATAATCCAATTTCAGACCTCCAAGGCCTAATCCTTGATAATCAGAGAAGATAGACCTAAATTTTACTTCCTAAAATGACTCTGGACAGAATCATGAATTTATAAGCAGCTGTAGCCTATGCATAGAATAGAGATATAATTTATCACCAAACCAAGCTATTTTTGAGAGTGTAAAGGGACTCAGTATAGTTACTGTATTAGTTACCTATTATTTCTGTACACAAATGTAGTGACTTAAAACACCACAAATGTATTATCTTATAGTTCTAGACGTCAGAAGTCCAAAATGAGTTTCACTAGGCCAAAGTTAAGGTGCCTGGAAGACTAGCTTCCTCTGCAGGCTGTAAAGGGAGAAGCTGTTCTCTTGCCTTTTTCAGCTTCTGGAGGCCATCTGCTTATCTAGGCTCATGGCTTCTTCTCATGTCACTCCAACCTCATGCATCTACTATCACATTCCATTATCACATCTCCCTCCACCAACTCTGATCTGCCTGCCTCTTTTCGTAAGTACTCTGGGGATTACATTGGGCCCACCCAGTTAATCCTGGATAATCTCCCCATCTCAAGACCCTAAATTAATCACATCTGTACTTTCCCTTTTACTATGTAAGGTACAAATTTATAGGTTCCAGGGATTAAGATGCAGACATCTTTGAAGGACATTACTCAGTCGATCATAGTTACCATAGGCCAGAGGTATAAACTAGGATTATAAACTGGGACTATCCCAACATGACTGAAACATTAGGTCACCCCTTCAAATGAGAGATCAGAAGAGATATCAGCAAGATGATAAAGATTTCAGCCTTTGTACCCCTACAAAAAAAAAACAACCATTAGACAGCTATTCATGAAGAAAAATAGCTCTGGGGATGCTCAGGAGTCCAATTAAGAAGCTGCAGCAACACAGTGGAGTGAAATACCTGAGAAAAATGGTACAAAATGGGTAGGAAGAACGGTTTCACTTTGCTTGTATCCTCCCATCTCTGTGGAGTAGTGCTCATGGCTGAGCACTACGCAGCACTGAGAGGGAACTCCCAGGCCATGAGTCCTCCTCCCAGGGAAAGGGAGAGCAAGGTGAACAACCAGTTTCCCTAACCTTTTGGGGCACTGCCTGCAGGACCCACAGTGTTTCACCCCACGCAGCCTTTACCACTGAGGAACTCAGTAACCATCATAGCTGCTGCAGAGTCCCTACAGCTTTCATCACTAAGGATCCACAATATTTGTTGTAATGAATCTCAGTGGCCTGCTTCACAGAAGATCCTGGCAGCTTTTGCCACCAAGGGCTTACAGTTATTTATCTTTGCAGACTCCAGCTGCCTGAGCAGCCACACCACTCACCCTGCCAGAGCTGCCCCACTTCTGTATGCATGCCCACTGCCAACTCCTGCAGCTGTGTGCGTGCATGGTGCCAGCCCCAGTCTCCAAAGCTTCGCAAGAATATGCAGCTGGCCCCCACGGCCACACATGCACTGCAGTTGGCCCAGCCCTTGCCACTGGCAGCAGCCCTCACCATCATGTACTTGCCTGCAGCCAGCCCCTGTCACCAGTGCATGTGCCTTTAGCTGGCCCCTACAGTTGGCCCCTGCAGCCAAGTACATGCATATCATTGTCCACAGTCCCCACCACTGCCTTCCCTGGTCCCTTGCTGCTGTACCTAGAGGTGCTGTTAACCCCAACAGCCTTCACAGCCACTGTGAACCACCCCCACCCATAGCTCTTGCCACCAAGAACCATGCAAGTGCCAATGTTAGAGAGGCCAACTGCTTGTACCATCCAGACACCATGCCCCAAAACCCAGAGCCACTGTATTCCCCCACACTTGGTGCTATGTGTCTTTAGATCCAGTGCCACTAAACCTAGTGCCAAAGCACATTTCAGTGTTCCCTTCCTCCAACAGGCAAAGGTCTCTCCTTACCAAATCCAGTCCATAAAGCCTGGAAGAGGTAATTTCTTCTTCAAATATGCGGACACCTAAAAACAAATGCTACAAGAATCACAAAGAATCAAGGACACATGACACGACCAAAAGAATACAATACGCTTCCAATAACCAACCCCAAAATATGGAGGTCCAGGAAGTGCCTGACAAATAATTCAAAATAATTGTTCTAAAGAAGCTCAATGTGATACAAGAGAACACAGATAAATGATTTTAACAATATCAACAAAACAATACAGGAACAAAATTAGATGTTCAACAAAGAAATATAAAACACAAGAAAGAACCGAACAAATTTTGGAATTGAAGAATACAATGACTGAACTAAAAATGCAATAGAGAGCTTCCACAGCAGCCTCAATCTAGCAGAAGAAAGAATAAGCAAATTCAAAGACAGGGCACTTAAAATTACTCAGAGGGAAAAAAAGAAAAAAGAATGAAAAGGAATGAAGTAAGCCTATGGGATTTACCTGACACCATCAAGGTAGCTAACATATACATTATGGGAGTTCCAAAAAAAAAAAAGAAAGGAGGAAGGGACAGAAAGCTTATTTAAAGAAAATAATGGCTGAAAACTTCCTAACTCCGAGGAGAGATATAGACATCCAGGAACATGAAGCTTAAAGGAACCCAAACAGATTCAACCCACGAAGGCTTCAATGAGACACATTATAATCAAACCATCAAAAATAAAATATAAATAACTTTGAAAACAAAACAAAACAGATTTGTTACATACAAGGGAAATCCTATAGGACCATCTGGGAATTTCTCAGCAAAAACCTTGAAAGTCAGGAGAGTGGGATAATACAGACAAAGTGCAGAAGGAAAAAGCCTGACAACCAAGAACACTCTACCCACAAAGCTGCCTTTCAGAAATGAGGGAGAGATAAACACTTTCCCAGACAAACAAAAGCTGAAGGAGTGCATTGCCACTAGATTTGCCTTATAAGAAATGCTAAAAGGAGTTCCACAAGGTGAAACAAAAGAACTTTAATAATATAGGAAACATGTGAAAACGTAAAATTCATCAGTAAAGGTAAATATATAGTCAAATCCCAATTACTCTAATATTGTAATGAGGGTGTGTAAATCACTTATAACTCAAGTATAAAGGTTAAAAGACAAAATATTAAAAATAGCTATAACTACAATAATTTGTTAATGAATATACAATATAAAATTATGTAAATTGTGACATCAAAAACATAAAATGTGGGTGAGTAAATGTGCAAGAGGTCTTGTATATAATTGAAGTTAAGTTGTTATCTCAAAATAGAACAATATAATTATAAGATGTTTTATGTAAGCTTTATGGTAACCACAAAACAAAAACCTATAGTAGATACACAAAAGACAAAGAGAAAGCAATCAAAGCTTACCACTATAGAAAAGTATCAAATCACAAAGGAAGATAGCAGAGATGAGGAAGGGAAAAAGAATATTCAAAACACACAGAAAAACAACAGAATGTCATTAGTAAGTCCTTACCTATCAATAATGACTTTAAATGTAATGAGAGTTCAGAGATAGAACAGACAGGACTCAACACATATTGCCAGCTTCTCCCTACATTCTTGCTCAATGCCATTTCCAAGTCTTCGAATGCTCTCCCTCTTCCATAATACCATCTCTGCCATTTGAAATACTTCCTGTTGTTCAAGATCCATTCCTAAAGGCACCTCCAACATGAAAACTACCCAGCTCAGAGTAAATTTCTCCATTCTCTGCTTCCTTTTCAGCATGTATTTATACAATCTCCTACTATACTTACCACAAACTGCTCAATTTAATAAAAATATATTTGTGAATTTGTCTTTTCTCCCATACCAGAAATAAGCTCTTATTATTATTATTATTATTATTTTTTTTTTTTTTTTTTTTTTTTTTTTTGAGACGGAGTCTCACTCTGTCACCCAGGCTGGAGTGCAGTGGCCGGATCTCAGCTCACTGTAAGCCCCGCCTCCTGGGTTCACGCCATTCTCCTGCCTCAGCCTCCCGAGTAGCTGGGATTACAGGCGCCCGCCACCTCGCCCGGCTAGTTTTTTGTATTTTTTTGGTAGAGACAGGGTTTCACCATGTTAGCCAGGATGGTATCGATCTGCTGACCTCGTGATCCGCCCGTCTCGGCCTCCCAAAGTGCTGGGATTACAGGCTTGAGCCACCGCGCCCGGCCATAAGCTCTTATTAGTAAGGCAGATCTAGTGCTATTACTTTTAATGGTGAAACCTGCAATTACTTTTGAACTAACCTAATAATAGGAACCATACACTAGGCCAAAAGATAGCTGCAAGCATTTAATACCTGCAATGAAAACATGTCTGTAACCATTTTTAGGCCAATATCTGTTAGTGCAGCCTCTCCAAGCCAAATTCCTATCAGCTTATCTTGCCAGCCAGCCAAATGTAGGAGTCACTTGACACACTGGACAACTGAAGAGAACTTTCTACATCCTAAAAAGAAAAACATTTCACTAGAAACTTCCTTCAGACTGGGTTAAATCCAACATTTTGATGTACCTATGTCTATTAACCAAGATGATTTTTATCAATAGGATGCTGCCACCCACATCTGCCTATCCTGGTTATTCATTACAGAAACAAAAAATCACTTTACATAGTGTTTAATTGTAAACTAAGCACTTTTAGATGTTCATCAACAATTAAAACTCAGTAGCATTGTTTCTGTATTTGTTTAATTAATGGCAGAAGATGATAACACTGAAGTCTTTTTATCAAGGGAAAAATACACACTGCTAGAATCCCATTCAGTCTGTTATTTCTCTAGAAATTGTACATAATAGTGGGGTGATATTGAAATCCACAAGAAATTATGTTTATTTAGTGGATCCAAACCAAGAAAGGTTACACACTGAAACAACAGCCCTCAGCACATTCACTTCACCAGAAGCCCCCACAGCACAGACTCCCGATACTTTTCAGCATGATTTTAGTGTAGCAGAAACTGAGAGAGAGAATAGTAGACATTGTAGAATTCCTTCTTAGGCAAAAACCTTGGAAGTCATTCTGACCACTTTTTTTATTTCTTTCATGATTAGTCCTAGGTTCATTCACAACCCAGGGAAGGAAAGGCCAAAAATAGCCACAAAACCATTGTGAAGCAGCTGTCTTTGGTACATAAAGGCAAGCAGACAGTTGGAAGTACAAGTTTAGATAGTAAACAGAGGCTATATCGAAACAGTAATCATGCTAATTAATCATCATTTTGTTAGCAAATGTGCTGCACTTTGTATTTTCAAAGCATTGTATCATCATTAATTAATCAGCTGTAATCACTATTGCAGTGGCAAATCAAATTATATACAAGACTTGGAAAGAAATTGTTTCATATGGACTTAAAAAGGGCACGTCGTTTCTTTCTGTTATTGTTTTTTATTTATTTGTTTGTTTCTCCATCGAACAGGCTGTGCCGTATTCTCTTTCACTTTTCTGCCCTACCTTATGCTGTTCCTTCCACCTAGATCACAGATAACTTCTGTTCCTCTGTTAGATATCATAAGCAACGCTTTTTCCTAGAGACAGTTCTGCAGTCCTGCTAAGCTATTTTAGGGACTCCTATAGTTCTTTTTCATAGAACATTTTACCCTCTATTAAATTGCCTATTTACTTATCTGTTACCCATGCTAGGCTGCAGGTTCTGTGAGGCAGAGGCCACAGATGACTTGTTCATCATTGCGTCCCTGGCATGGTGCCTGGCACTTGGTAGTCACCCAAAATGTGTTTTTTTTAATGGAAAAAAAAAAGAAGAATCCTCCATGAGAGAGAGGTAATAAAAGGCAGTGATTGTTAACACGAGTTATCAATATAAATTCATTTGCTCAGCACTCTAGGTGCTTTATCTCATTAATGCCCATCGTATTCCTTTGAGGTAGGTACCATATAGGCAACTGAAGTGACAGAGGGTAAATCATTTGCCCATGATCACACTGAAAGTAAATAATGAAATTGAGGTTGCATCATAGATTTCTCTGATTTCAACCCTACATGTCTATGAAAGTGATGAACAAGAAAATAGGAGGCCCTGAAATCCAGAAACTAATCGGATACAACCAGGTTTCAGTGTTATCACAAACTGGACCGATGCTAATGGGTAGGCCATATTGTTCCTCTGTTGAACATCAGCAATCTCACAAAACATCAGCATGAGACAAGACCACTCTGAGACCATGATAAAGTGAAGCAAAATATTAGTAAGTCCACTTCGTTATTTTGTCTAAGCACACATCAAAATAAGGTCACTGTGGAAACCCCACAAAATATCAAACATCACTTTCTCCTGGCTAATATGAGTCCCTGTTGCTTCTTTACTAATTATAGCTTTACCTTTGTTCTCACCTGCTGATATGGTTTGGATCTTTGTCCTCACCCAAATCGCATGTTGAATTGTAATCCCTTGCCACGCTAGAGGTGGGGCCTAGTGGGAGGTATGTAGATCATAGGGGTGGAGGCTTCATGGCTACGTGCTGTCTTCTCGATAGCGAGTTCTCATGAGATCTGCTCATTTAAAAGTGTGTGAAACCTCTCCACCACAACTCTCTCTCACTTGCTCCTGCTTTCACCGTGTGACATGCCTGCTCCCCTGTTGCCTTCCGCCATAATTATAAGCTTACCAAGGCCTCCCTAGAAGCCAAGCAGATGCCAGCACCACACTTCTGGTAAAGCCTGCAGAACCATGAGCCAATTCAACTTCTTTTCTTCATAAATTACCAAGTCTCAGATACTTCTCTTTTTTTGAGACAGAGTCTTGCTCTGTTGCCCAGGCTAGAGTGCAGTGGTGCAATATGGGCTCACTGCAGCCTTTGCCTCCTGGGCTCAAGTGATTCTCCTGCCTCAGCCTCCTGAGTAGCTGGGACTACAGACATGTGCCACCATGCTGAACTAATTTTTTTGTGTTTTTAGTGGAGACTGGGTTTCACCATATTGGCCAGGATGGTCTCAAACTCCTGATCTCAAGTGATCCGCCCACCTCAGCCTCCCAAAGTGCTGGGATTACAGGTGTGAGCCACCACACCCAGCCTTCAGATACTTCTTTACAACAATTCAAGAATGGTCTGATACACCTGCCTTCTTTATAAATAAGGTTTATTGAGATACCCAGTCATAAGATTTCCTTCACTGCCTGACAGCAGTTATGTGAATAAATTGTTTCCCTAGACTCTTTTCAAAATCACCCATTCAAAGCTCCAATTCTTTAATAAACCTTTCTTAATATCCTCTTATTGAAACAGTTTCCATGGCATGTCTTTTGGCTTGCTGCAGTGAGAAATAAAGTCAACTTTTTCAGCTACAGGGGGCTTCTGGCTAGAGAGTATTGCCAGTGGATTAATACAAAAGCACCTATTAGGCTGGAGAAAGAAAACATGGGAACTTTTAATTATAAATTTTTGTTTTGAAAAATAAGAAAAAAATCTTGCCGGGCACGGTGGCTCAAGCCTGTAATCCCAGCACTTTGGGAGGCTGAGACGGGCGGATCACGAGGTCAGGAGATCGAGACCATCCTGGCTAACACGGTGAAACCCCGTCTCTACTAAAAAAATACAAAAAAACTAGCCGGGCGAGGTGGCGGGCACCTGTAGTCCCAGCTACTCGGGAGGCTGAGGCAGGAGAATGAATGGCGTGAACCCGAAAGGCGGAGCTTGCAGTGAGCTGAGATCCGGCCACTGCACTCCAGTTTGGGCGACAGAGTGAGACTCCGTCTCAAAAAAAAAAAAGAAAAGAAAAGAAAAAGAAAAATAAGAAAAAAATCTTAGCCAATATTTAATACAGTATATACACATGGTTCCCTTTCTTCATCCTTCCCTCTGTGAGATGGCCACATGACAAATTAGGTACACACAATAACTAGAGGGTCACAGAAGGACAAATACTGTACAATTCCACTTACATGCAATATCTAGCAGACAAAATCATAGAAACAGAAAGTTGAATGGTGGTTTCCTGTGACCGAGGGGAGGGAAAAATAAGCAGTTGTTTGATGGGTATAGAGTTTCAGTTTTGCAAGATCAAAACGTCCTAGAGAACTGTTATACAACAAATGTATATATAATTCATACCACTGAACTGTGCACTTTGAATGAGTAAGAGAATATATTTTATATTATGTGTTTTCTGTCATGATTTAAAAAAAAAAAAAACTAGAGGGAAGAGTGAGCATTCAACTGGAGGATTTGACATGGCAGCCATAGTCTTTAGTTCCCTTCCTGGACACTGTAACATACTGCAGGTGACATTGTTTCCAGCAACAAAGTTTGTATCTTGCGTAATTAGTCACTGATAATATACCTTAGTAACTTAAACTTGAACCATGTTATGAGGGTACCGGTACTATTTATTAAACCATGGTAACTGAAATTCATTTGACGGACTTTGTCTTTCATTTATGTTTTTCTCGAAGAATGTAATAGTAAAACTAGATGTACCATATGACCCAGCCATCCCACTACTGGGTATATACCCAAAGGATTATAAATCATGCTGTTATAAAGACACATGCACACGTATGTTTATTGCGGCACTATTCACAATAGCAAAGACTTGGAATCAACCCAAATGTCCATCTGTGACAGACTGGATTAAGAAAATGTGGCACATATACACCATGGAATACTATGCAGCCATAAAAAAGGATAAGTTTGCGTCCTTTGTAGGGACATGGATGCAGCTGGAAACCATCATTCTTAGCAAACTATCACAAGAACAGAAAACCAAACACCGCATGCTCTCACTCTAGGTGGGAACTTAACAATGAGATCACTTGGACTCGGGAAGGGGAACATCACACACTGGGGCCTATCATGGGGAGGGGGGAGGAGGGAGGGATTGTAATGGGAGTTATACATGATATAAATGATGAATTGATGGGTGCTGATGAGTTGATGGGTGCAGCACACCAACATGGCACAAGTATACATATGTAACAAACCTGCACGTTATGCACATGTACCCTAGAACTTAAAGTATAAAACAAAAAAAAAAAGAATGTAATAGTATATGCCATGTTAAAAAAATAGATGAGAAGGCCAAAATCCCTCACTTCAACAAGTTTACAGTTTAATGGGTATCAATAAAATACATAAATTCTGTAATCTGATAAACATAATGATAAAAAATAATGTACCAGTTTACAGGTGAGTGAAATTACCCTTGGTCAAATGATCAAAAAGATAATGAAGCTAATGGCATGGAAGACAAACATTTTCAAAGTTATTCCCGTGGTTTCATGGCTTTCTAGTGACAGGATCACATTTCTACTTGTTTTTTCCTATTTCCCAGATGTTAGTTGTTTTGCTGCTTTAAATAGTGTTACCATGAATAACTTTGTAATTGCAATAACTTTGAAGTGGAATACCTAGACAAATGGGCATGGAGATTTTTAAAGCTGTTGGTGCATACTGCTGGTCCTAAAATGTTTAATGCCATTAGCTTTTATGATCTTTGTCTTCATTCCTCAATCAAAACTAATTTTACTCACCTATGAGCTTTCATAGCATCTTTGATCCTTATGTTCATTGAGTTATATTATTCTATGCATAAAAATGTGGAAACAATAATTATAAAGTATTAGGCACCTATTTTTCTAGGGAGCCAAAATTGGGAAAACAGCATGCATTGCTTACTGATTGCCAACAATCAGAGCTGTCTCAGAGAACAAGAGTCTCTCCAAAAAATATTTTCTGAGCCTTCTAGGAATTATAATCCATGTGGAAAAATTAACCATATTGGTGAAATATTTAATAGTTTAGGAACATTTTGCACTTTGATAGCTTAAGAAAAAAACCTCTTTGTGACTATTCAAACAAAGAAACCTTTTTAAAAAATGTAGTCAACTTGTGCTTGTCTTCCTTCTACCACCAAACTGGGTTCAGTGCCACTGACAGTAAGGGCTCTAGAGAAGAGTCAGGGGATATATGGTGTGGGAGTGAACTTTGTTTATGTTTGGCATTGTGTCTACATAAAAATTTCATAATGGCTTTGAAACCGTACACAAATAGTGAGTGATTTAAAAATTAGAATTTTGCATATCTCAGGTTTTACATACCAACATGAAGCTAGAATTACTCTGTACTTCTTTCATGCTTATTCTGCTCTATTTCAGGAGAATATAAAGATTATATTTCATTAATATTTTTCTCCAAAAGGTTTCCAAAGCATTAGGTACAAACATCAAATGAATATATGGACATTGCCTCAATTTTCCTACATAGCAGGCTCACATCTTTGGATAAAAAGTAAAGAACTGGAGACTTTCTGTTTCTAGTCTGGTCTGTGAAGAACTTAGAAGTTGTCACACTTCCTAACAAGAAGCAAAAAGCTGAACAACCTGAAAAATCAACAGGGCTTCTTAGATCTGTCAGAGCACTGAGGTCACAGGGCAAACCACTGCCCAAAACTTGAAGAGAACAATAGGCAAATACAGAGAATTGGAATTTACCACAGCAGAAACCCCAGGGGCAGGTTAGAAAACCTCAGCCTAAACGAGAAGCAGGGCAGGAAAACTTGAATGTCTAGAGGCTGAGTGAGAACCAGCATGAGACCTTAAAATTTTAGGAGGACCCAGGCATAGGGGAGCCCTCACTCTTTGTAAGTTTTACCTCTGGGAACTCTACCATGACCATGTCTTGATAGTGAATATTGGAGAAAAATCTCCTTATGCTTCTGGCGAGGGAATGAGAAAAGAGTCTATCTGTTCTTTTTAACAAATCCTGTCCTCAGGACCAGAAGCTAACCTGCTAGAGTTTTATCAGAACCCAACCTACCTGGGGGAAGGGAAATATCCAATGCCAGCACTCTGTAGCCATCCTGTCCAGTCTAATAGGGGAAATAGCATTGAGAAGCACTGGCGAAGTACAGGCCCACAGAAACGCTGAGACCTAATCATAGGATACAGAATGCTTTTCTTCCTCCGCACCTTACCACTACACCACTAAAGGCCTAGTTATTAGAGTTTCTTTTACGTATACACCATGTATGATTTCAACAAAAAATTATAAGGCATACAATACAGAATATAAAAATTAAAAGGCAAACAACACAGTTTAGAGAGACAGAACAAGCACTGGAACCAGAGTCAGCTATGGCAGGTATGTTGCAATTATCTGACCAGGAATGTAAAGCAACTATGATTAATATGCTAAGGGCTCTACTGGAAGAAGTACACGACATGCAAGAACAGATAGTGTAAGCAGAGACATGGAAGTTCTAAGAAAGAATCAAAAGGCTAGAGGTCAAAAACACTTACAAATGAAGAATGCCTTTGATGGACTCATTAGTAGATTGGACACAACTGAGGAAAGAACCTCTGAGCTTAAAGGTATGAATAGACATTTCCAAAACTTAAAAGTGAAGAGAAAAATAAAATTGAAAAAAAAAAAAAAAAAACCAGAACAAAATATCCAAGAACTCTGGGGCAACTAAAAAAGGTATACCATGCACATAATAGGAATTCCAGAAGAAAAAGACATAAAGAAAAGGGAAGAAATAATATTTAAAGAACTAACGACTGAGAATTTCCCCCAAATTAATGTCGGACAGCAAACCACGGATCTAGAAAACGCAAAAATCAGCAAGCAGGATAAACGCAAAAGAGCAAAACAAAAAAACCCCTACACCGAGGCATACAATGTTCAAACTTCAGAAACAAAAAAAAAAAATTTTGAAAGAAGTCAGAAGAAAATAAAAACCCCCTTACTGCCCTTACTGACAAAGGAACAAAGATAAGAATTACATCCAACTTCTTCCCAGAAACCATGCAAGCAAGAAGAGAGTGGCGTGAAATAAAGTGTTGAGAGAAAAAAAGAACACCAACCTAGAATTGTGTGCTCCATGAAATTATCCTCTAAAAGTGGAAGAGAAATAAAGACTTTCTTAGACAAACAAAAATTGAGGGTATTTGTGGCCAGTAGACTGAGAAATGTTAAAATAACTTGTTCAGAAAGAAGGAAAATGATATAGACCAGAAACTCAGATCTACGTAAAGAAAAGAAGAGCGTCAGAGACTGAATGAAGGTGAAATAAAAATGTATTTTTCTTATTCTTAATTGGTCTAACAGATAATAGTTTCTTCAAAATAATAATAGCAACAGTGCATTTGATTATATATGCTTATGTATAAATTAAATGAATAACAGCAATGATACAAAAGGAAAGGAGGAAAGAATTATACATTTGTAAAAGCCCATAGAATGTACAATACCAAGAGCAAACTCTAATATAAACTATGAGCTTTGTGCGTGTGTGGGGACAGGAGGTAAACAGGCATTCTACACTTTCCTCTCAAGTTTGGTATGAACCTAAAACTGCTTTTAAAAATAAAGTTGGCTGGGCATGGTGGCTCACACCTGTAATCCCAGCACTTTGGGAGGCTGAGGCAGGCGGATCACCTGAGGTTGGGCGTTTGAGACCAGCCTGATCAATATGGAGAAACCCCATCTCTCCTAAAAATACAAAATTAGCTGGGCGTGGTGGCAAGTGCCTGTAATCCCAGCTACTTGGGAGCCTGAAGCAGGAGAATTGCTTGAACTCAGGAGGCAGATGTTGCAGTGAGCCGAGATGGCACCATTGCACTCCGGCCTGGGCAACAAGAGCAAAACTCTGTTTCAAAAAAAAAAAAAAATTAAAAAAACAATTTTTAAATAAATAAATAAATATAAAGTTTAATAATTGTTTAAAGCCCAGCACACTGAGATGTACTATACACCTACACAATGAATAAAATCAGAAAGTGACATCACCATGTGTTGGCGGGATGCAGAGCAGCAGGAATTCTCAAATTTTACTGACAGATAGATAAATGGTATCCCTTGCAATAATGCTAAGCAGTTTTTAACAGTTAAACATACATCTACTTGAAATAGCAACTCAACTCCTGTATACTTACCACAGAGAAATGAAAACATATTACTGTAATAAAAGAGTTGTGCAAGAATGTTCATAACAAATTTATTCACAATAGCCAAAGAATGGAAACAATCTAAATGTTCATCAACAGGAGAATGAATAAGCAAATTACAGTATATTGATATAAAAGAAGACTATGTAGCAATAAGAATGAACTACTGATACATAGAACAACATGGATGAGTCTTATAGGCAAAATTCTGAGCAAAAGTAGCAAAATGCTGAGAAAAACAATTATCTGATATATATTAATTTCCCTAATTATGTTATTACAAAATTGCACATTAAAACAAGATGCTACTACACACCTATTAGAATGACCAAAACCCAAAACACTAACAACAAATGCAGACAAGGATGTTAAAGCAACAAGAATTCTCATTCATTGCTGGTGGAACGCAAAATGGCACAGTCACTTCAGAAGACAGTTTGGCAGTTTCTTACAAAACTAAACATATTCTTACCATAAAATTGAGCATTTGCACTCCATTGTATTTACCCAAATGAACTAGAAACTTATGTCCACCCTAAAACCTTCACACAGATGTTTTTAGCGGCTTTATTCATAATTATAAAAACTTGGAAGCAGCCAAGATGTCCTTCAGTAGTAGAGAAACTGTGGTGTATTCATACAATGAATATTAGTCAGCACTAAAAAAAAAAAAAAGTTATCAAGGCATGAAGACACGGAATAAACAAATGCATATTACTAAGTGAAAGAAGCCAATGATCATACTCCAACTATATGACATTCTGGAAAAGGCAAAACTATTATAGAGACAGTAAAAAAGATTAGTGGCTGCCAGGAGTTAGAGGGCAGAGAGGGAATGAAAGATAGAGCCCAGAAGTTATTCAGGGCAGCAAAACTATTCCATATGCTATTATGATGGTGAACACATGTCATTAAACATTTGTCAAAACCCATAAAATGTACAACACCAAGAGTAAACTGTACTGTAAACTAGAGACTTTGGGTAATAATGTGTCAGTGCAGGTTCATTGGTTGGAACAAATGTACCACCTTGGTGCCACATGTTGACAGCAGGGGAGGTTGTGGACATGTGGGGATGGGAGGTATATGGGAATTCCCTGTACTTTCTGCTCAATTTTTCTGTGAATCTAAAACTTCTCTGTATTAAAAATAATAATAATAAAGAATTTTTTTTTTTTCCTGAAAAGAGTGGCTGTGAATCTAGTAGACATTGACAGTATAGTGTAAAAAAGAAGAGAAAAGATAGAGGTCAGTCAATACCTATGATGCAAGAATAGAGAGTTTAGTTCTAGTGGAATGTATAAGAAAATATCCTAGTGGAATGTCCTAGTGGATTTTCCACTAGGAAAATATCCTAGTGGAATGCTAGTGGAATGTATAAGAAAATATCCCTAAGGTGTCTATAAATGTAGAGATCGACATTTTGAAAAACCAGCAAAAACTTTGTGGGACTTCACTCATAAATGAAATGTCAACATAAATTGGCACAATTTATATAGCTAGGACAGAAAGGAGAATTTTGTTACTGAATTTATGAAAAACCTGAAAGAGAAATATTTTATTTTCAAGAGAATTTTTAAGAATATTGTAAACTGAATAAAATATCATGTTGCTGCTACTACAAGATCAAGTTATCTCCATTATCGATGACAACTTTCAAAGAACTACAAATCCAGTGTCACTTGGGGGTCTGTAGTTTCTACTTCCTTTGGAAGAACTATAATACAGATATTTTCAGCAAACAGACAGTACCACAAATCAGCCAGCCTATTTTAATATGTCCTTGTCCAATCAAAGTAAATGATGAATTAACCACAAACATCAACACTGTTAATGTTTATTGGTTATTTAAAATATAATAAACTAAATAGCACAACCAGATTGACACTCACTTTTTAGGTAAGTTTTGTTCATCTGTATTTACTTCTGTTTCTGTTTCTTTATTTCCCCATGTTAGTTAATTAACACACATATACATAGACGTCTACACATTCTCCTCCCAGAATTTGCTGCTTAAAATGTATAAAAGTCATTTTTCTTTATTGTTAACATAGTATTTGTTCCAAAATCTGTTAATGCTCTCAGTTCTTCCAGCAATGTGTTAATTGCTAACAAAAATAAGGTTTTGTTTACATAGTCATTACATCGACAAACACTTAGAAAATTTTGTTTGTCTTTTAAGAAAAGTAACAGTATGAATGAAATGGTCACTCACCAATTAAAGATGGTAGCTGACAACCATAAAACACATCATTCTGTTCTTGTCTCTGTATTTGCTACTTTACATTAAATTCTAAATTTAATAAAATATTTCATTTCTCTCTCTCTCCAATGTCACCAAAATTTTCCCCCAATATCTGAGAGACGAAAATGCAACCTTACTTCCCTGAGACCTTATCCTAAGTAGTCACTGTTCAGCAAGCAGGCAGCATGTGTCCCTACAGGCACACGATTCGATGCAAACCAAGAAATAGAAAAGTCTTGTTGAAAAAACTTTCACATTCAAAAGTGGCACCTTTGTTGATCTCCAAGAGCTCTGGTACAGTTACTCAGCGTGTTGTCAGTTTTTGTCGCTAAAATACTGCCACCTTCAGGAAGAAATGTAGGAATCTGCAACTGCATTAGTGAGGGAATCTCACTGAGAACCACTAAATCCAAATTCCACACAGCCCTTTATTAAAGCATAGCTATAATATATCCTAAGTTATTTTTTCTATATACCTAAACATTAGTAATCTATTTTAGTAGACTTTTTTCCCTTAATAACCTTTTTTTTTTCTGAATAGTTAGACATTATAGTGAAAAGCTGCCCAGAAATAACAAATGGAAGATAATTCACTATTAGAGATAAAAGTAAAACTTCTTCAGTAAGACCAGGAATTCTCAGGTATTAAATTATAAAACATGAAGAACAAGCTCCAAAATATTTCTATACTCAAATAATGAAATACATATATAGAAAATATATATGTATACAGTTTTAAGAAATAATTCCATGACCCATTATACATTTTAAAAGAAATAGATCTCTTTAAATTCTCTTTCAGGAGCTAAAATAGGATTTTCTTCCCCTTTACCTTCTAGGTCCTCCTTCATTTATCAGTTAACACAAAATTTAAAAGCAACTTTGTGCCAGCTTTCTAGTGTTTAAATTGAACATTTCAGTGTACATCAAGAATGTTCTCATTCTTTTTCTCTCTGTTGCTTTTAAAATTTTCTAGAAGTTCAGCTCTCTATTTCATCATCTGCTCTTGGTCTGATTTTATTTCATTTCCTTTCACTTATTCTTTCCTTTATCTTCTTTTCTATCTTCTTCTTCATTGGTTTATTTTTACTTAATTTAGAAAGCGATTGTAATTAGCCAATTTCTTTTATGTCCTATAAGCAATCTATACAGGGCCCTCTTTCTGTTTTCTCTTTATTCAAAATCCATTCCCTATTCAGACAATGCCAATAAGTACTTTTCATAAACAAGTTTTTTTTTTAAGAGTATGATTATTGTGGAATGTCACAAATATTTTACAAAACACTAATATAGAGTCTGATTAGAAAGGACACATACACAAAGCCTTCTCTTATTTTAATCCTCAAAGCAGTTTGTCAGATCGCCCCAGGTTAATTTGAAAATTGAACGACTTAAAATTTCAATGTGGTAACTTTGGGAAGAAGGAGGAACTTTACAAAATAACTTTGATATTCCCCTAAAGGAATTGAGTGAAGACAACAACCACTACAAATCAAGTTTCTGGAAAAAGAAGATTATTAAAAGAGAAGGTATACTATCAGATATTAACAATAATTAAAACTATGTGGAATCAGTGTCTGAAAACAAGAACAGATGAACAGAGTGCAAAAGGACCCTAGTATAGATACGAATTTAGCATGCGTTAAAGTGAGGGCAGATTGCTTATTTTTAAAATGATATCAGAACAATTGATTAACTGTTTGAAAAAAATTACAACTTCTACTTCATAAATACCCCAAAATGAAATAAATCCAGAGAAAGCAGAGTGAGCCATTTGAAAATTAAGGTCTATTTTAAAACACAAATGAATACTTATTTGATTACAACGTAGATAAGGAAGAAACAATAAAAAGACTGATAAGTGGATTAACCTAAAAATTAAAAGCATCTCTGTTTAAAACATCATAAATATAATTAAATGACAAATGGTAACTTGGAAAAAATATTTTCAACATTAATGGCAGCTAAATGTTTAATATCTTTACACTAGAAGACATCTTACAAATAATAAGATAAATACCTACACAGCAGAAAACGAGCATTAACCATGAGCAGACCATTCAAAAGAAACATTCTTGTCTCATTAACATACTTTTTAATGTTCAATCTCATTAGCAATCAAAAATACAAATTAAAACAGAGAGTTTTGCTTTTAAAATTGATGAATATTTTTAAAAATGTAATACCTGGTTTCACCAAGGGTATTGCAAAATAGTGTTGCCATACAAACTTTTGGGATGACAACTGACTATGTCTATCCATAGTCAATCCCCTTACCCTTCAACCAGCAGTTTCTTAGGACACAGTCCTATATGTTTAAATAAAATAATCAATATGTAAAAAAGATCTGTATATGAGAATAATCACAATGGAGATTGGTAAAATGAATAATGGCACATATATATAAAGGAATAGTATTATTTATTCAGTTTAAAAAATAATTACATGGGGAAATATTCATGTATTTACTAAGTGATTAAACAATTATTAAACTATATTATGTAATAATCATAATGTATGCTTAAATTCACAGAAGAAACTGAAAACAAATTGTTAAAATACCAAACAAATTTTTTATTTTTCCTGAGCGGTAAGACCATGGTTAATTTCTTTACTTCATTTGAAATTTTTTTTTTTTTTGGTTTTTCAAATGTTCTACAACAATATGACATTTTAAACAAAACAAGACTTGTTTTAAACCAGTGAAGACCCTCATTGTAATTCCATTTCAGGTCATGTATATTAACAGAAAAACAGAAATGTCATATGTAACATACATTTAAAAAAAAAAAAGATTCCTTTGTCTACATCCATAGAATGTACAACACCAGGAATGCACCCTAATATAAATTATGGACTTTGAGTGATACAATGTGTCAATGTAGGTTCATTGATTGGAACAAATGTACCAGTTTGGTGTGGGATGTTGATAGTGAGGTAGACTGTGTGCCTGTGGGAACAGGGAACTCTCTGTACTTTCTGCTAAATTTTTCTGCGAATGTAAAACTGCTCTAAAAAATACAGTTAAAAAAAATGATTCCCAGAATGCAAACTGGATGCAAAGTAAATCTGGCATTGCTTAGCACAGAAATATGATTTAGTGAAGAAGGCTTTGAGGTATGCTGAACAGGTGTCTAAGAAATTTTTAGATATCAGCTGCTTTGAGCAAATCTATATCTCATATAATGAGTATAAAATTAATATATAATATTTTCTCATTTGCTTTCTTATCCACATAGGTAGAAGGATGTGTCCTACACCAGCTCTGTCCAATATAAAATATGAGTCACATATATAATTTTATTTTACTTTTTTTTGAATTTTATTTTTGAGACAGGGTCTCACTCCATCCCCAGGCTGGAGTGCAGTGGCATGATCATGGCTTACTGCAGCCTCTACCTCCCAAACTCAAGTGATCCGCCCACCTCAGCCTCCCAGAGTGCTGGGCCAGGCATCACACCCAGCCTCTCACACATAATTTTAAATTATCTGGTAGCCACTATTAAAAAAAAGTAAAAGGAAATGTGTAAAATTAATTTTAATAACATATTTCATTTAACCCAATATATCCAATTACCATTTCAAAATATAATCAGTATAAAGATTATTGAGAGATTTTATCCATTTTATCATATTAAGTCATTGAAATCTGATGTGAATTTTACATATGCAGCATATCTCAATTTGGTTCCTAAATTTTCACTGGAAATACTAGATTAGTAATTAGATTTCATAAAATTTACTGTTGAAAAAGCAGATTAACATACCCAAGTTTTTCCAAACATAATTGTTTTAATGACTACCTTGAGAATCTGTTTTAAAATTAAAATTATAATTTAAATTCAGTTTTCTCAGTTGAACTAGCACATGTAGCTAGATGCTAATTTGTTAGACATATCTCCTCTTGGAAGGGGTTAATAGTGAAATATTGTCACATGCTACTTTAGGGGAATAGGCCTGAATACACCTACTACTCAGTAAGTTCAAATCTAAATTTTAATCATGTTAAAAGAATGTAAACTGTGTATCCTTACCTACTTTCTTGGCCTTCTTTAATATCACTGAGTCACATATGTGTTAAGTTATTCTTAGCAAATTCATCTGCAAAAAGGGAAGTCGTTTCTTACGCTAAAAATGAGGTATTGCTCCCAGTAATCAATTGGCTGCATAATTTCACTTCCCCTTGCTGGATTAAGGGATGATTCTGCCACTATACAATTTCTAATAGTAAAGACTAAGAGTGTGAAAAGTGAAAAAAATACAGGCACATTGCTATTTATAGTAGATTGATTTGTGACTTCACAGGCAACAGAACTTCCTCACACATTTAAGAAGTCTTAAAGGAGTGAAACTAATGAACTGTCCAAATTTCAGCTGTGTTTTGCAGCTTGCCGTACAAATTGGACAAGTCCTTTACTAGTAGAAGCCATTCCTCCAGTGGCATTAATGACTGTGATATTTTAAATTCATCACAAACTGGACTCAAATTCTCACACACTGGTATGGAAAGTTGTTTCCTGTACTAGCAATGGAATAGCTAAAATAGAACATACACAAACATGGCTTCCAATGATGATAGCTGTTTGGAAAAATCATAACGTATCATGACGAATGTCCCTTTCATTCCTCGGAATAAATATATTCCCCCAAATGTATTTCTTCACTTGGTAACATAAGTTAAAAAGCAAAACCAGCTAGGATGTGATCCGTGATAAAATAAGAGTGTACATGAACCACTAATTCCAATGTGTCAGTCAATCAGTCATCAAAAAACTGTAATTGTACTGCCTGCCAGGGACTTCAACCATCCTCAGGATACATACATAAATAATACGGTTCCTAATTAGGGAGGTTAGATTTGTAGACAGCAGAAGATAAGTAACAACATAAGGTAGCATGTAGTCAAGTAGCAGGTGAGGGACCCAGATAACAACTGTTGTAGGCCTAGAGCACTGGTTCTCAAAGTGTCTGTGGAGGTCCTCGAGACTCAGTGGTTCTGTGAGGTTAAAACTAATTTAAAGTATCAAGGTAATATGTGCCTTTTTCACTTTGCCAGTGTTTTCACTGATGCTGGGTGAAACTGTGGTGGTCTTGGCACAAAGCAAGGAAGTGGCATCAAACTGTAGCAAAAAAAAAAAAGTTTCACTCAAGAATGTACTGGATAAAGCAGTAATAAATATATATATATATATATATATATAATTTGACTAAATTTATTAAATCCTGACCCTCTAGGGTATGTCTTTTTAATATTTTGTGAGACAAAATAGAAATGATATATAAAGTGCTTCTGTTACACACAGATGTATGATGGCTGTCTAGGAGAAGCACTAGTACAATTGAGTTTCAAGTTGAACTAGTCAGTTTTTTTTATAGAAGAGCATTTTTATTTGAAAGAACAACTGACCAACAAGACAAACTGTGGTTATTCAGACATGAATATTTGGCAGATTTTTTTTCTCAGAAATAAACAAAGCGAGCCTGTCATTTCTAGGAAAACAATTGACAAGATTTTTTTTTTAACCAATGATAAAATTATTTGAACTTACAAGTAAAAATTAAAGTATTGGAAAATTTGTATCCTAATATGTAAAATATTTCCTGATGAAATACAACTAATGAATATGATATTTTTGATATTGTACAATGAAATAGACATTTGGAAGAGCTGCATAATTCAGTGAAGGAATAATTTCCCAGTGACCATTACATGCTGTTACAAATCACTCGATATATTTTGCTTTGTGTAAAATGTCCAAGCAATAGACCAGTGGGTTTTAATGTAACAGAAAATGAAGTATATTGATATGGACTTAAATTCTGCATTGCAATTAACTTTTCTGAAATTATCACTTGAAGGATTTTGTAGTAGTATTAAAGACTATCCTCAATTATCTGAAAACACTCCTTTCTTCAATGATGTTTCTCTTTGGGGCCAGATTTTCTTATGTACTTAACCTACACAACATGTCACAATAGATGAAAATGCAGAAGCAAATAGGGGAATCCAGCTACCAGATATTAAAGAGACTTCCAAAATATAAAATAACATTTTTCTCAAATTTTTGTTTGGGAAAACATTTTTTTATTAAAATGTGTTATTTATGTTAATATGTAATGGCCTTGTCATTATTATAAATTAAGTAACTCAAGTAACATATTTTAAACACTTCTCCAATTTTAATTTCTAATACAGCAGTATCAATAGATGAAATCCACATAAACCTACATAAACAAAAGCTTTGTGGGGCTTTAAGATGAAGTTATTTGAGAATCACTGGACTAGAGAAAGAGGAACAATCAGGAGAAGTTAGAGAAACTGTTCTCTGGGACCTGCTATTTCATAATCTCCAAACACACCCTTCCTCCTCCAGCGCTTTATGACCCAGACTGAATGGTGTTGATTATTTAGAGATGACCAATTTACACTAGTGTTCTTCAGGTAACAGTTATATTTGTGGAAACGCAATATAAAATCCTTAAATGCAGCACAACTCCTTCATAATCACAGACCTTCTATTAAGTGGTAGAACTAATAACACATAGAATAAATATATGAGATTTTGCCATGTATCAGTGGTTCTTTTTCATGTCCAAAGCCTCCCTTTTAACATTTATTATTATCATTTTCCAAACCTTCCATGGACCTAATATAATTAAAGATATTGTCTAGCAAACAAACTACACTTATTAAGTAACAGTAAATTTATTTTCCTATTTTGGATTGACTTTATCTATGCAATGCCAGGCAAAGTAAAAACAATAGAATTTTCTGCAGTAATCATGCAATTTCTGTTTAGATTTTTGAAAATTTAAAATGGGTTGTAGATTCCTCCCCACCCCATCATTACTTCCAAAAAGCACTTGGTGTATAGAAACTCAAGGTTGAGATCCTCTGTGGCCTATAGGTTTTGATTTTGATTTTGTTTGAATTTAGTTTTTGGTTTTTGGTCACTCAAATCGTGATAGAAATAAGTTTTTCCATTTTTGCTCAGTGATCAGATATCTGAGAATCCAAGGTTTGAATCCCTTATACGGACACACGCAGTTTTAGGGTTTGCAGAGAGACAATGAAAAGCCTGGGCTCTAAAATCAGAAAACGGCTTTCCAGTTAATAGCTGTGTAAATGTAGGCAAGTAGATCAAGTTCACTGAACCTTAGTTTCCTTATATGTAAAATGTAGCTAATGATATCTACCTTGCTTAGCTGGTGTGTGGCACACGAAATGATAGATATTATTATTCAGCAAATAAACCAAGTTGTGCTATAAATCCATAAATTGCCTTCGATATTGAAATTGTTGACATTTCATATTATTGCCAATTTGTGGCAAAAAAAAAAAAATGTAAAAGACACTTTTGTGATTGGTCCTTGGTTCAGTTTTGCTCCTTTAAACATGGACTAAAACGTGCCCATGCTCAGTGTGCAGTTCCTTAAACACATTTGAAGGTGAATAGTGCTGGTCCCTGACAAACTTAAAAATTGTTCAGGTTTATCTTTAGGCACAAAGAATAATCTGTGTTCTCAAATGCCATAGTGACCTCTATCTCATGGTTTAACAGCTGTACGGCTATCCATAGAAGCAGCTGGGCCTCTGGTTTATCTTAGTATCGTGAACCCAATATGGAAATCCTCCCACTCAGATTTACTCACATTACTTCCCTGACCTAGACCACAAGTTAGTCCTTTCTTTCCTCTAATTCCTCCTCTCCTCTCTCAGATACAGATTTGATACTTTCCTACAAATGTTCTACGACTTTAATTAGTATTCATTAATTTGAAGAGTCTATATTCTGACATCATGATATGAACTTTCCATGTTAATGAAATTTCTGACAATTTAGTGTGCTATTGAAATTCTTCCCTTATCTAGTAGTTATGGTTGCATTTCTAAAATCTGTTATGGTGTTGGAAAAATTACATTAAACGTAGATATCATCAAGGTTTTGTTCATTATTGTAATAAAATGAAAACATCTTAGCGTTGTGTTATAACTCCTATAATTAGACTGTAATCCTTCCCTCCCTTCCAAAGGTATTTCAGGGATTAGAGTTTTTAATTGTGCATGAGATTTATAAAGTAGGGGCACAGCCTTGTTACTACTATTGTACATTTTGTTTTTCATTTGGATAATTTAGCCGTTATCACTTCAAGAAGCTATTTAGAGATGACTATAATAGCTAGTCTCTAAATTTTTACATTGGATTTTTCTTTCCTCCAAAAAACTTACTGCTCCACAAACCCCCAAATATATTTTTAATTTAGGGAAAAAGTGCTTATATCTGAGAAGATGTGTATTTGGCGAATATATAGAATGCTTCCTCGGGAATTCCGAAAACTCAAGCGCTCTGGCTTACCAAGTGAGGAAGGTTTTCAGGAAAACCCAGCCCCTCAGGACTCTCGATCTGGACCAATCCCAGCTGCCATAGCTCCGCGCTCCCGGGATAGGGCTGTGTTGCCGACGCCTCGCGGCGCAGGAGGACACCCACCCTGCTAGGACTAGCTCAGTCCTCCCAGTTTCCCTTCCGAGATGCCTCGGAATCTTTACCACGGTCATCAAACGATTCTGTGGATCAGTAGTTCCCAACTTCTAGGGACAGACGCTCCTTTAAAATTCAACGCAACAGACCACCACCCTCCAAACAGACTGTGATAGCCTACTTTTAAATTCTCTACTGATTGAGAAAACTCAAAAACAATCAAAAACTCCAATAGAGCCTACAGTACTTTCAAATGACTGTGTATTTTAATTATAGCATTTGCATACATCTGAGTTTATTTATGTATGCTGTACGCTAAGTTTACGGGCAGGCTTGGTGCACAGATGGTTTCGCCCACCCGTTGCACAGGGGAAGCCCCCAGGCGCCCAGGCTCGGAGGCCCAAGGCCCGGCAGCTGCTGCGGCGGACTTAGAGGCAGCAGGTCCTGCTTCTACCCCAAACGTTCAATGTAGTCGGATTCCCCGGGACAGCAGGGCAGCCTGCGTACACATCGCCGGGGCATCGCAGGACACCTGCTGCCCCCTATCGGTGGTGAGAACAATAACCAGAACCCTTTTGGAATCAACTGGAAGAGGCCTTTTGAAAAAAAGAATATTCCAGGACTACGCAGTAGCCAGAAGACTCTCTAACAACCTGGATTTCCGCAGTCAGCTCCGACTGCCTCGTTTTAATGCAGGTTTTCGAAAGTGAAGGAGAGCATGCTGGATCGAAGAGGAATGTGACACTGCTTCGGTGAAGGCGGGGAGCGGGGAGGGGGCTGTTGAAGGGGTTCAAGATACACCCAAGGGTCTATTTGTTTTCCACCTCCCTATACAACAGCCCATCTCGTCCTTATGCAAAGCACTTGCCTTCACCCGGGATGGGGACAGACATCAGAGCACAGCGTGGTGTTTTCCCAAGCCCCCGAGGCACCTGTCCCCTCACATTACACCTTGAGCAGAGTCCAGTGTCCTCTGCTGCAGAGGCGACAAAGGCTTCCTGAGAAGCCGGCCTCAGTGGTGTCCAGGAATGGATTACAAACAGCGTGTTACTCCTGTGGTCCCTTTAATAAACAGGAATATGCTTCAGAAAAGCAAAAATAAATGTCGAGAAGTAAAAGGAAGCTATCGGCTACCCCGTTACCTCTGATGCCCGTATATATGAAATTTTCTTCTAAGACTGAGCATTAACATTTGCTTCCACTTGGAAATAGCCAAGATTGCTAACAGTCTGGGAACGTGTGTGTGAGTGTGTGTGTGAGTGTGTTGCTACATACTCTGGGATTTCTAATTTTATTTTCATCGCTTTCTCCCCGCTTATTACTACCCCCCACCCCAATACACACACACTTGGCAGTATCCTAACTTGTTCACTCTTGTCCACACTTGTCTTGGCGCTCTGGGGAAGAAGGTAAGAATAGATAGATGAACGAAGGTGTGTGGAAGAAAGGAGGGAGGGAGGAGGTAGAGTCGGCTTCTACACCAGACTGTGCTTGTCAGAGCAGGAATAGTGGCGGGGTGTCTTCGAGAGGATAACGGAAATGCCCCACCACACGCCCACAGCGCAAGTGCCGGCGTCCCCAATCGGCCGGTGGCAGCAGCAGAACCGGGGTCCACTTGGCCCCTCAGGGGCTCTCGCCCGTCCGCTCTGGGCGTCGGGCTGTCCAGTTTCGCTGCGAATCTGGGAGAGGAAGGAGGCTCAGCTGGCTCCGTTCTCCCTGCCAGTCCGCTGTGGCGGCGGCCCCTGGCCAGGGCCCAGCCAACTCCCCGCTCTTGGGCGGCTGCAGGTGCCCAGTGGCCCATCCCCAGCGGGGGCGAAACGCCGAGCTGGCCGAACCTTCCCCACGTCCAGCTCGGAGTGCGTCTCAGTCGAGCG
>NW_012123820.1:588853-610545 GCF_000951035.1 Colobus angolensis palliatus
TTCCGTGCAGCAGCGGTCCCCGGGCAGCCCTTACCCTCGCCGGGCAGGGATGAGCCCTGCTCAGGTTCAGCCCCAACCGGCGCGCGGCGGGGCGAGGCCGAAGCTCACGCAGGTCCGCCCGGCTGTGCGTCTTTCACTCGCACACACGGAGCCCCCTGCCAGGCGCGCAGGCCCTGGCTACGAGGCCGGCTGCTCCGCCGTCTGCCACCTCCAGGACCCAGAGCCGCCAGTCCTGGGCTCCCGGCAAGCTGTGACTTCCCGGATGGGGCCATGCTTTTCTTCCAGGACAATCGGGACTCCTCCCCTCCCAACGATCTTTCTAGGAGGCCACCTCCAGAGATTGCGAGGCAATTTCCTCCCTGCCGGTACCAAACTGTAACTCCTCTCGCTACAGAAGCCGAGAACCAAACGCTGACTATTTGGCGAGGGACCACCACCACCCAGAAAAACACACGGTTCAGGGTGCGTGGATTGTTTGTATCAGCGAGTTCATGGCGAATAGAAGTTCTCTTTCTATTTTTGATAGCCCTGATTTTCAAGCGTTTTAAAAGTTACGTTGTTCTGTTTTCTGCTTGGTCAACAACACAGAAAATGGAATACTGCTTTTTTTGTGATTCAAAATCAATTGTAATTACAATGACTTTGAGAATTTCACGGCATCTTGTGAGATAAAATGGAGATGCGCACCTAGGTGAGAGTCACTGGAGTGGATTACGTAGTGGCCGGCTGGATCCGGCTAACAGTCTCTGAGGCTCATTCCCTTCCGTTCTCAGCTCGCCCACTCTAGTAGGACTTTTATCTTTAAATTATTTTTTAATTATCATGAGGCTCTCAGTCTAAGAAAGCAAAGATTGAGCGCCACATTTAAGCATTTCTCTCAAACTAGCTTTACCTTTCTTGGGGAAGTAATTCCTGGGCTAATAATTTCAGATCTGAGAACAAAAGAAGTTGCTAAAAAAAAAAAAAAAAACGCAAACTTTTATTTACGCAACAGATACTTATGGAGCGTCTACCTTGCACCAAATACGCACACACGAGCGCGCGCACACATACACATACATGAATACTGTGGACTATACAAATAACACATAACATCTGTTGAATGATTAATATGTGACAGGCAATATACTTGCTATTTAAAAAGCATTCTATCATTTTACCCTTCCAGGGATATATGAAGTAGAGATACTGTCATCCCTGCTTTACCTTTGAGAAAAATACAAGTCATGAAGTAACTTACTCTAGGTCACCCAGTTAATAAGTGGCAGGACAGGACAGTACAGTTTTACGCCCAGTCTGATACAGAGACCTCAGCCTAACCTCTACACTGTCCTCCAGTCAGATCTGGGAATCTGTATATTTTGGAACCACCTTACGTGAATGTGATAAAAGTCGAACTTGAAAAGCCTTGACATAATCAAACTTCCTCATTTTCCTGATCAGAAACCTTCCTCATTTTCCTGATCAGAAAACAAACTCAAAGAAGCAATTTTTCTGGAAACACACAATTGCAGAAAAAGATCCAGAGAGGCTGTTCCTGGTTTCTTGGCTAAGGTCCTTTCTACTATCCAGACTACATTGGCTCAGTCCAGGAGGAGTTAAAGAAGGTAAATAACTCAACAGTTACAAAAAGTGTACAGTCAGTTCTTGATTATCCTTAGTTTCCCCTTCAAATTACTTGCCTTCTGGATTTTTGACTGTTAATCTAGTTTCTCTCACAGAGGGAGAGAGAAACCGTGTGAAACTCAATTATTTCATTTCTGCTAATGTTACCTGGTAAGAACGCTAATATTAAAAAGGAAAATGGGGGCCAGGCATGGTGGCTCATGCTTGTAATCCCAGCACTTTGGGAGGCAAGGCAGGAAGACAGTAGAAGTTCAAGACCAGCCTGAGCAACACAGACAATCCATCACCCCCACCCCCGCCATCCCCACCCCTACCCCCACCCTATCTCTACAAAAAGAAAAAAACAAAATGGGCATGGTGGTGTATCCTGTAGTTCTAGCTCCTCAGGAGGCTGAGGTGGGAGGATCACTTGAACCTGTAAATTCATGGCTGCAGTGAGCCAGGGTCATGCCTCTGCACTCCAGCCGGGGTGGGTGGTGTGCACCTGTAGTCCAGCTATTCAGGAGGCTGAGATGCGAGGGATGCTTGAGCCCAGGAGGTCAAGGCTGCAGTGAGCCATAGTGCACCACTGCATACCAGCCTGGGCAACAGAGAGACCCTCTTTCAAAAGAAAGAAAGAGAGAAAGAGAGAACCATGGAGACTACTGTCTTTTCTCAATAATTCTGAGCAAATTATTTCCTTTACTTAAAATCATTTGCTGATCCCCTATCCATTCTACAGGATAAAATTAAAATTAGACTTATGAATAAGGCAGATAAAATATTACATGATATTACTGCTGACTACTTTTCCTCACCCACAACTCTGCCTCTCATTGAACTTTGAGCAATACTAAACAGGATGTAGTCCTCTGAACATATAATGCTGTCCCCTGCATTATGTTCTTGCATTATTCCCATCTTCTGCCTGACCTTCCTTCCCCACCTGTCTCTTGGAAAATGTCATTCATTTCCCAAAACCCTGCTCAGACAGCACCACACATGTGAACTTTCCTGACCCTCTACTACCTCCCACAGAGCAATAACCTTGCGCTTGTGCAGCAGGCCTCTTCTGTTCCTTACATAGTCTCTATTATGGCTCTTAATCTGTATAATGAGTTTTTTCCATATCCTTAATCTGTATAATGAGTTTTTCCATATCCTTCTCTTCTCACTAGAGCTCCTGAGGAATCTGTCTATATAAACTTAGTTTAGTGTATCTGAAAACTTAGGAAAGACGCTAAACTTATTTTAAATAGAATGTTACATTTTCAAATAATATCTTCAGTATGTTTAAAGCTATATGTCCATTTGTCATATACTATGGAATGTCAGAAAAATCTGAAAACAGAGGGAAACACAGTGTATTTACTTTTTCACAGTAACCCATTACTTTAAATTTAGAGGTATTTAAATTTCTGGAAACTTTTCTGGAGGCTGAGGAAAAACATACTAAGCAGATTTGAAAATGTAACTAAAATACTGTTTAAATGTAAGTATGCACTGTTTCCTGAATTTTGGACACCTTGTAATCCCGGGACCTAACACTATGTCCCAGTTTCCAACACTCAGAATCTGTTAAATTCTTCTAAATTGAACTGAGCAACTAGTTTAAATATCCATTGATCCAGGGCCTTTCAGTTCTAGCTCATCATAGTTCAACCTTCTGTCTCTCCTTTTGGTGAGCTCATATCAGCTTTAGTCACTTTGTCAATCAACCCCTGTATTTGCTCTTTCCATTTGTATTAATGCTTTTAGCTAAATTATAATTGTATGTATGCTGTTTACATTTATTAGGGAAGGAGGTCCCTAAATTTTTCCCCATTGGTGACAGTACAAGTTGTTGAGGGTTAGAGACAATTAATGGAGAAATAGAGTAGATAAGGCCTTCAAAACAGCTCCTGGATCATTCATTCATTTATTCAACAAATATTTTTTCAGCATCCATTATGTGTCAGACTGTGAGCCAGGGAATGGCCTCCCAGACTTGTAGAGGAGTCCTGTTTTATCCAGCATCCCCACTTGTACTTGTTGCACGGTTTCATACTGCTGGAAGTTTATGAGTGGGCAAATGTTTTCTGCGCCATCTGGGACCATGAGGGTGTGCCAAGACTAGCCACTTAAAGATTTTGATTGAATAAATTGTCCATGTCAGTTAAACTCTTTAGTGAATAAAGAACATTGTGTATATTTATGCAAAATTCAAAAAGTAATTGATAAATATTTACAGAACCTCCGGAGCACAAATAGGTATACCCATGGAACACTTCCCTGACAAATGGTCTCAAGTTAACAAACTGATCTCATATGATAAGGAATCTGCCTCTCTAGAGGGGTTTATTTCACATTTAATATAATAATACCATGACTATCTTATATGTCTATTTAGATATATTAGTAATGTTTATATGCTCACCACAGGTAATTAGAAAGATTGCCTGTGAGATAATAGGTACAGTTTAATATACTTTTTAATATCATTAAAGTAGATTTCATATATCACTAGGGAGGAGAATCTAGAACTCTAGACTCTTTCATTCTAAGGAAAGCAATGGGAAATATAGCAAGCTATGGAGAATTAATGAAGTCTGTAGTTCAGAGAAGAGATTATATTCTCCAACAAAAATACTTTGGGAACTTTTGGCTCAAGATACATTTCTTAGAGTACAGATTTGAGAAATAAGGGATATAAAAATATCACTTTTTGGAAATGTAGTTTTATTTTTTTTTAATCCTCAGTGACACTCAGGTTGTGTCTCAATTTGCAAAGCAACCAAAAATATCCAGTAGATTATCTGAGTAATTTAGTCCCCTAGATAAATTGGTTGAATTACCTCAGTAGTTGTCACCATTATAATTGTATTAACTTAAATGAGGAGAGGTAACACAATATATTGGAAATATTTGGAGCCAGATGATTTGGATTCAAATCCTGACTCTTCAGTTTATCAGCTCTATGACCTTGCATCTCTTCTTTCCTTTTGTGGCTAAATCCTTTGCGATACAGGTATATCTCTACTGCCCTGTCTACCATTAGGGGGATACTGTGAGAATCAAATGAGTTACTGGATGTGAAACTGCACTGTGAAACGCACAGCACTGCATATGTGTTTCTGATGTAGGTCACACAATTTTCAATTAAGATCAATATTCCTTGAAATTTAATAAAAGGAATATCCAAATTGATTCTTGGAATCACTCACAGAATGGAATTTTCTGAATTAGATAGCAAGAAACCACTTTCTCAAATATTTGTCCATTTTGTTTTGCTTTGTATTTGATCAGGAAAGTGAGTTCTGATACTGCTAGAGCTGCCAAACAATTTCTACTCTGATTCCTAAACTGAGGAGGAAAGCACCAATGCAATGACAGAAAGTATCATTGACTTCTTCTGTCCTTTTACATAATTTATTTTACTATGAGTTTATATTATTTTTAGTAATTTATTTTATTGGATTCATTATTAGTATCTATAATGATAGCTAATAAAATATTTATAAGGGGGAAACGGGAAGATGGAGAGAGCAAACGCTACAAAGTTGCAATTATGTCTGTTGAATAAGGCTAGAGATCTGATGTTCAGCATGACTACAGTTAATGACCTAGTTAATGTAGTTAATGACAATGTATTGTACACAGAACTTTGCTAACAGTAGATTTTAGGTATTCTTAAAAAATGTAACTATGTGAAATAAAGGCTATATTATTGTCTTTACAGTAAAGTAGAATGCATATACAAATATGATGTACACATATATACACAATTTAAAAATCATTAATTCTGTAGCCATTTATTCAAACATTTGTGAGTTTATATGAAAGGCAAAGGAGAAAACTAGACACAAAAAAGTCTCCTATTGCTAGGTCTTCACATTTGATTTTGAAACCATTTTTCCCTAAGCAAAAAGATGCTACAAATTCATACTTTTAAACCACTAGTGCTGTTCAAACTGGAAATGAGAGGAAAATGTATTAATAAAAATAGCTGTATAAGAATTAACTAACTCATCCTAACTTAAAACAACACTCATTTATTCCAGTTAAGTTTTCTGCTTCATTTCCCACCTCTACTCTTCCCTGTAAGTTTGGTGATTTGTGATTAAATGGACATGCTTTTCATAATAATTGCATTAACATGTCCCCATTTTCATCCTACCTCCTAACTACTGCAGTAAACAGGAAAATTATTGCAAAATGAAAATTAAAAAAAAACCTATGATTTTTTTTTTTAATTTATTTTGGGTAAGGAAAGGGAAAATTTGAGCATCACTGGCCAAAATAAATTACATACAAATTGTGGGTAAAATTAAGTTCTTTGATTCTTTTAAAATTCTATGACGTTACAATCATCCTGAGTGAGTTACTAAACTAAGCTGCTTCTTTTTTTTTTTTTTTGAAACGAAGTCTCACTCCGTTGAGTGCAGTGGTGCAATCTTGGCTCACTACAACTTCTGCCTTCTGGGTTCAAGCGATTCTCCTGCCTCAGCCTCCGGAGTAGCTGGGACTACAGGCAAGCGCCAGCACGCCTCGCTAATTTTTTTTTTTTTTTAGTACAGACGGGGTTTCACCATATTGGCCAGGCTGGTCTCAAACTCCTGACCTCGTGATCCACCCACCTCGGCCTCCCAAAGTGCTGGGATTACAGGCGTGAGTCACCACACCCAACCCTGAGCTCCTTCCTGACAGGTAAAGAAACCAGGTTTGCGCTTGGCGCAGTGGTTCCTGCCTATAATCTCAGCACTTTTGGAGGCCAATGCGGGTGGATGGCTTTCAACTCAGGAGTTCAAGTCCAGCCTGGCCAACGTGATGAAACCTCGTCTCTACTAAAAATACAAATTCAGCTGAGCATAGTGGTGGGCTCCTGTAATCCCAGGTACTTGGGATGCTGAGGCAGGAGACTCACTTGAAACCAGGAGGCAGAGGTTGCAGTGTGCCAAGATTGTGCCACTGCACTCCAGCCTGGGTGACAGAGTGAGACTCCATCTCAAAAAAAAAAAAAAAAAAAAAATAAAAAAAGATTTGAGATGATTTTTGATATCTTTGTAGTGGGGAGGGTAGAATAAGTAACTGGTAACTCCCATCTCTTTGCAAATAAGTGATGTTCGCTGGAGGTTTTCCTAGAAAGGCTGGGAAGTGAGTAATATTCAGTTACAGGGTTGTGAAGGTGTCCAGGGGTTTCTACTATGAGTATCTGTATGTGTGGATATGTTAGAGATTCCTCAGAGGCTAATGTTCAAAAACACTAGAAAACATCCACTAGAATTATTGACTCTTCAGTTTTATGATTGTATTTTCCTGATTAACTTGGTAAATTAAACTGTTCTTAAGTGCACAGAATAAGAGACAGGTACATGTTTACACAAGATTGTTACAGATGACAAAAGAAGGGGTTTCACGAGGAGAGTCAGGTTAGGTATCACAAGAAAAGAAGGATGAGTAGGCAAACCCTCACAGTATCTCCATGGTGGCAGTTCTTTTATAACTTTCTTCTATTTCTAATCTTTCTTGCAGACTAGAAGGCCTGATTTCTTGCCTTTCCTCAGTTGAGTCCTCAATGCTATTTGGGAAAGATGGCTTTGCCAGCAAGAGTTCCATAGCCACCATATTATCTTGAATTCAGCAGTGTGACTAGAGGCTGGAGGCTGGAGTAGATTAACCTGATTATGGACTGGTTTGGAACATGGTGTTCCTGGCCTCAGTGCTTGGGCTTCAGCCTTCTCTCCTGACCCTGAGTGCGTAAATCTGCACAATATATCTTTTAGCACATAAGCTTCCAAATAATACACAAAATTTCTATTTTACTAACTCTGAAAACACTCTAAAACAGGGCTGTGACTAACTTCTTGCTGTGTTCAGGGTGACTTTTTCTACAGCATATTGACTCATAATTAGTAAAATTGAATAACAGTAAAACTGTTTTCAGCAATTACAGATTAGTAAATGATATTTACAGTTTTTCCTAATGAATTCATTTAACAATTCCTGAGCAACCATTACATACCAGGCACTGTTCTAGGCCCTGAAGTTACAGCAAAACAAAACTAACAAAGACCACAGAAGTAGAATTTACAGTGCGTGAGGTGGTGATAAGTGCTGTGGACAAAAATTAAGCAGGGAAGGGCAATGGGGTGGGGGCTATAATTTGTTAAAAATGGCTTCACTGAGAGGGTGAGTGACCTTTAATTAATGACCTGAAGCAGAGCCAGCTGTGTGCAGCATGGAGCGAGAACAGGGCAGGCAGGGAGAGATTACAAGTGCCCAGCCTGTGAAGCAGGAGTGTGCCTGGTACACACAGAAGAGCAGGGAGACCAGTGTGGCTGAGAGAGGGCTGGGGAGAGGAGAAGGAGATGGGGTCAGAGGTCATGGGCAAATGGCACAGACCAGAAGCACTGCGCCTTGATGCTGTTGTAAGGGCTTGGCCTTGATGCTGGGTGAGATGGAAGGGTTCTGAGCAGAGACGTGACATGAGCTGTCTTCTGTTTTATCAGGGTCACTCTGTCTGCTGTGTTGAAAATAACTAGAAAGGGACAAAGGTAGATTCTGGGAGACAGCAGCTGCTGCTGTGGTCAAGGGAGGGGTGATAGTGGATAATGGCAGCAGTGGAGATGGTGAGGAGTAGCACATGTATTTTGAAGGTAGAGCTGGCAGTATTTCCTGATAACTTTGATAAGGGGTATGAAAGAAAGGGAGGAGTTTAAAAAACGAACCATCAGAAAACCCTAATGGAGCCTGAGCAACTGAAGGGAGAGAGTTACCATTACCTGAGTTTTAGGGAAGTCTGTATGAGGAGCAGGTTTGCAGAGGAAAATCAGGGCATTTTAAGTTCAAAATACCCCTATGTGTTCAAACAGAGATGCTGGATAGACAATTGGATAGATAAGTCTGGAATTCAGAAGGAAGGTCCCAGCTGGAAATATCCATTAAGAGTTCATTTAAAGCCCTGTAAAGGAGCACAAAGGTGCTATTCAAAATAATTAACAACCAATATAGTAATGGCACTAACCAATCAAAGTACTGGACTGTAGTTCTAAAGGGTCAGGTGTCAACCTTTCAGAAATTAGATCCCAGGAAGGTCTGAGGGTCCCAGAGTGAGGCCAGAGAGGTCAGAGAGGGCACAGGAGAGGGTGAGGAGCAGCTCTCAGCTGGCCCAAATGGCAGCATTTCCACATTTTATCAATAGCATAGCACACCAGGGCACAGCAGGTGAAAATTAGCCCCAAAGGAATACAGAACAAGAAGTCCTTCAAGGACTCAGCCATAGGAAGTCCAATATTTAGAGGCTGGGGGAGGAGGACAGCGAGGAGACTGAGCAGAAACAGCCAGTGACATGGGGGAAATGCCAGTTGTGTGGTGTCCTAGGAGAACGGCGACTGTAAGGTCCAGTTGCCTGAGATGGTCCAAGTTGAGGCCTGTGTCTCAGCTGTACGTAGTAGTAGTACCACCCATCTTTCACTCTCAAAAGTATCTTTATTCTGATGATAAATTACCTGGCCTCCCTACATAAAAGCCAAGTGAAAGAAGTGGTGTAAGTAGAAGGAATAATCAAGCATTTAAATGCTGCTCCTAAGACAAGTAAGAGGAGGACTGAGAAACGGTGGCTGCATTTAGTGTTACGGAGGTCACTGGGACCCTGTCAGAAAACGGCTTTAGTGCTGCAGCAGGCATGAGGACTTGAGGTCAAAGGAAAATAGGAGGAGAGGAATTGGTCACAGTAAATATAGACACATCTATTAAGTTTTGCTGTTTAAACAACAACAAAAAAAGAGGCAGAAAATTAACGGTGAGTGGTCGGAAATAGGCTAATTAAGACAGGGTTTAGGGAGATGGGAAAATTGCAATATGCTTGCTGACTTGGGGGTACCCTAAAAGAGAGGGGTAAACTGATGCTGAATGAGAAGAAAAGACGGCAGTGTAGTCAGGGCTATGTTAGGACTTCCATGAGCCCTAGGCACTTTTGCCCTTATGGGCCCCTTCCTCCATTAAAATATTTAAAATAGTATGCATTATATAAACATGAATAAATTAACATATAGCATTTTCTTTGACCTAGAAGTTCTAACTTTTCTTATGATTTTAAAGGTGCCTCTAAAAGTATCATGAACCCCAGGCACTGTACCTGCCAGCCTGTGGATTCATCTGCCCTCAATGTTGTTAGGTTGGTAAGAAGAGGACGGGGTTGGTGCACAAGTGGAGGGCTGGCCTGAGATGCAAGCCCTGGTTGTTCATCCACAGAACAGGACAGAAGGCAGAGTGCGGGGCACAGGTAGGTGGGTGGACACAGTGATGGGAATGGGTGCAAGGTTTTTTGGTGTTTTTTTCTCTTGTTTCTATTTTCTCAATGAAATAGCAAGCATAGTCAAAAGCTGAGAGTGAGGATGGCGGAGGAGGCATGGATGTTTGAGGAGGGAGGAAAAAGTATGAAACAGCCACCGAGGAGTGTGGGAGAGTGAATGGACTGGGAAAAATGGCGAAGGATTCCAGGGCAGCAACGAAAGCCCTCTGAGGTGAGGTGAGGAATTTCAAATGAGACCAGTCAGCATAAGTTGTGTGTTTTTGCTCCAGCCATATTCAGCTGCTTAGTTGCAGGGGCAGAGTAGGAGGAGAGTTGGAGTCAAGCGGGGATGGAGTTTTGCCAAAAAAGTATGAAACAGCCACCGAGGAGTGTGGGAGAGTGAATGGACTGGGAAAAATGGCGAAGGATTCCAGGGCAGCAACGAAAGCCCCCTGAGGTGAGGTGAGGAATTTCAAATGAGACCAGTCAGCATGAGTTGTGTGTTTTTGCTCCAGCCATATTCAGCTGCTTAGTTGCAGGGGCAGAGTAGGAGGAGAGTTGGAGTCAAGCGGGGATGGAGTTTTGCCAAGTAAGTATGACAAAGCAAGAGGTAGCTGGACAGTAAGGTGTATGCACAATGACTGTAATAATGGGCCATGGAAATTAAGCTGGGTAATGACAGAAGTGGGGATATGAAGAGAGTAGGGATATTGAAATGATAGGAGGTTTGATTGTGGATCCTTGTGAGTCAAAAATAGCTGGAGTTAAGCTGTAGAGGAATTGAATTGGAAAGATGGCTAATGATGGTATGAGAGTGGGATGCCTGAAATTATGGAGGGATGTGCAGTTATTAATAGGAGGCCTACATGTAACACATGAACATTTTTTGTTGTGCAAAAATTCAAATAACCCATTACCTCATACAACCTCCAAATATTAATATAATCACTGTTAAGAATTTGATATGTGGCCAGGCGCGGTGGCTCATGCCTGTAATCCCAGAACTTTGGGAGGCTGAGGTGAGCAGATCACGAAGCCAAGAGATGGAGACCATCCTGGCCAACATCTCTACCAAAAATACAAAAAAATATTAGCCAGGCGTGGTGGCACATGCCTGTAGCCCCAGCTACTCAGGAGGCTAAGGCAGGAGAATCACTTGAACCCGGGAGGCAGAGGTTGCAGTGAGCCGAGATCACGCCACTGCACTACAGCCTGGCGACACAGCAAGACTCTGTCTCAAAAAAAAAAAAAAAAAGAATTTGATATGTGTCAAATATATATTACACACACATACACACACAAACACACACACATTTAATGCCTATATTTAATTTATTTTTAACATACAGGGGATTATACTATACTATTAACCCATGCCTTGTTTTTTCATTTAACAGTATATTCTGCAACTCTTATGATTGTTTATACAGATCTACCTCTTTCTTTAATGACTTCACTGTTTTAAGTTAAATGAACTTCCAATTGAACTGTCTATGGAATATTCTAGACATATAGATAACAGTGGATGTGATATGAAACTAATGATGCTCAGGCTCTGGGTCCCTCACTCTCACAGGCCCCGTCCAGAGATCCTGATTGGGGGTTAGCAACACATTCACATGACCATAGGTTTTTGTAAAATTTATAAGAGTAAAGTATTTCAAATGTGATTAGTTAAGACTAGTCTCTTTCCAAATTTCCCCCATGGCACTTTCCCTGTATTGGATGCTGTTGGAGAAGCTGTGAGCATTAAAAGTAAATATTCACTTCTAACAGAATTCTAACGGAATTCATTTAACAGAATTCATTGCTGAATAAGCATACATTGGTTTCATACTTAATTTTGTATTTTTTTAAGAGGGCTCTTTATAATTGAATAAGCTTCAGGCCCTATAAAACTTAGATCTGCCCTTACAAGTTTAGCAGTTCTTCTTTAAGAGTCCATTTCCTCAATGATGTCTAAATTCCTGGATTCCTAGCTATGTCCTGCTGCCCAAACATTTGTTGCTAAACCATATAGCAAAAGCCTCTTCCCTGCTCCTTCCCCAAAAGCCAGGCGACTTTCACTTTCTTAGAAGTCATGCTCTGTAAACCTAAACCAAATTTTTGTGGCAGCAGTTCTGTACACTAATTAGTATGAAGGTATTAACCCTCAAACTGATTTTACATAGTTATGAACATATACAAGTAACTCTAATTGTCTCAAATACTCTAATTTGGAGTGTTTATTTCTATCATTGTTGCCTTAATTCTGTATCAACATAGATAATCATTAACTCAGAATTTTAGATGTACAAGATTATTTGAAGATCACTTAATCTCATCCTCTCATTTTATAGCTTTGTGAGCTGAGATGCAAAATAGGAGCTATGACTATTTACAATTCTACTGGGAAGGGTAATCATTTCGTAAGGAAAGCTCAGTCCTGAGTTAAGTGTAAGGTGAGAAGATCAAGTGAGGCAGGTCCCAGCTCAGAGACAGAAAGCTGCTAACCACATACTCTTGTAAAATTCAAGCACATTGTTTCTTGCTAACAGACACTAATGACTATAATAAATTAAGGAGGGTTAAGTTAAGCAATAAACAATTACATTGACACAGGGTATAAACTTGTTGTCCTAATTAATGTATTGACCAATAGATCTTTCTAGGCTGAGAACCCTTGTCCTAATTCAGCCATAATATATATGTTCTTTTTTTATGTACTAGAACTGAATCATATTCAATATTTAAATAATAGTTACACAGAGTTAGGTCTTCGAAAAACACAGAGAGGGACTCAGAATAAACCCAAGTTTTGTCACACTTTCCTCTAAGAGTGATGATACTTTGACTTGCCTCATAGTATTATGAAGATTAACAAGATTATGCCTATAAGTATTCTAAGCTCTTTGGATTTAAAAATTGCAGTTGGCTGGCAGTAACATTTTCTTTATGTCTAGTCTGTGTGGCTCATTTTATAATGAGATACAGTTTTAAAGGAAGGAAACTAATCTTTGACAAGCATATCCCATCAAGATTCCTGTATCCAAACCTGCTTTGTCCTGCCATGTGGTCACCATGGGAAACTCTGTATTTCTTCTGATGAGGATTCCATTGCTTTTAACATTTCCTGAACTTCTCTTTAGGCACTGCCTTGGAGTCAGCTTATGAGACACAGGAGAAAAATAGCCTCCTTATTAGGGAAATTATGGAAGTACATAAAGTTCTTTAAAAAAAAGAAAAACTACTACTACTCATTTACAAGGTAACTCAGTACCCTGCAGAGACAAAGTTCTATGCATCTAGCAAAGAAGCAATTGCAGAAGATGATGAATGTCAGGTGAAAATTCCTAAAGGGTTGATATAAGGTTCATCAAAAGTATTTTTAAGCACATCTATGCATATGACATTCTTCTGGAAGATAGGAAGAGGAGCTTTTTAAATATGAAAAGTCAAACATCTAGTGTTCAGTTATTTTGACAGGTCATATGTTGGCCAACAATTTTAGTAAGTGTGAACATCTGTGTAGTATGTGATAATGTTAAAGAGTTTTTATGTGCATTGGTTTATCTTCACAACAACCCTAAGATATTTCAAAGATAAATAATATTATCACCTTCATTTTACTTATATAAAAATTCAGGCTCACAAAGTTAAAAGAAAGCCCAAGTTGGTACAACTAATAAATGAGTCTGATTTCAGACACACCTTCTTCTAATTTCTCACCCTGAACTCTTTCAACATTTTAACTAATTTTTTTTTTTTTTTTTTTTTTTTTTTTTGAGACGGAGTCTCACTCTGACACCCAGGCTAGAGTTCAGTGGTGCTATCTCGACTCACTGCAACCTTCGCCTCTTGGGTTCAAGTTACAGGGTCAATATTTCTACCTACCATCTCTCAGTAGGTTCCTCTCAGTTGTTCTCATTCACAGACCACTCTGTAAATCTTATAACACCTGCTCAGTTTTAAAATTTCAAGTGGATATTTATTCTATACCTCTTTATTGCATATCTTTTTCTGCTAGATTGTATGTTCCCTGGGGACATGAGTAATATCTCTTTCATTTACCACTCTTTTTCCAGTCCTTCACCCAAAGCCTGGCCCATAATATGCACTCACAATGTTTTTAGAGTAAATAAATGTTTTTGTCCCTCTTTTTTTCCTATCGTGTGGTGCTTGTAGGTTACCTCTCACATTCAGTAAGTGAAAAGTGCCTCACACATACCTGTCAGCGTCAGTGTCTCATATCATATGATGATTTCTGGTCCCCACAACCAGATTTTTCCTAGAGGTTAGCCGACTATCTAACCATCACCTAGACATAATAAATGGTATGCTGGGTTGAACAGTGTTCCCCAGAAATTCATGTCCAACCAGAACCTCAGAGTGCAATCTTATTTGGAAATAGGATATTTGCATGTAATTAGTTAAATTAAAATGATGTCATACTAAATTAGGGTGTGCCCCAATCCAATAACTAGTGTCCTTGTAAGAAGAGAAAAGAGAAATACAGGGACACACAGACACAGAAGATGGAACGCCATGTGAAGAGCAGAAATTGGAAAACTGTATCTACAGGGCAAGGAACCCCAAAGGTTCCTGATAACCAGAAGGTAGGAGAAAGGAAGGAAGGATTCTTCCCTAGAGCCTTCAATGAGGCCATGGCCCTGCTGATACCTTGATTTCAGACTTCTGGCCTCCAGAACCGTGAGACAATACATTTCTGTTATTCTAAGCCACATAGTTTGTGGTCATTTGTTATGGCAGCCAAGGAGACAAATATCGATGGTGTGTATGGATTTTTTAAAACTGAACTAATGTGCTAGATACACCCTTCCTAGCTAAGCCCCCACTCTAGGTCTACCTTCCACAGTAATTAGCCCTATGAGCCTATTACATAGAGACTGACCACAATGAAAAGAGTTTCAATAACAAGTCCCCAGCCTATCAAATTGTTAATAGGGGTTGACAATTTATTTGTCATCCCTCTCAGGATATTTGCATTTTAATAAGATACTTAGACATTCAATATTCATGGAACCATTTACTCGCTGGGGTGTACTAAGTGCCCACTTGTCCAGAGAGCTCTTTCAGGACAAAAAAGTAGCCTTCCCTGAATGCTTCAGATCACACCCTAGCAATCACTCAATGAGCTTAATGCACTTATTGGATATTCTGTCCGGGGAATACAATAACATGTATATTTTCTATTGAAGAAGAGGATGCTCTGTCTGGAAAAGTTATTCTCTGTGTGAGCACAGTTTGGGGAGATACAAACGAAGAATCAAGAGAAGGAAAAGCACTCATATGACCAGTCAAGCACGGTAGGCTAATCAATGCTGGAGAAGTCCACAACACACATTCTCTAGGCTTTACTCCTAGTTCTCTGGCCTCTTCTCTCCACCTCCTTTAAATGTTCATCTCCCTCTGTCCATCCTGCAAATGTCTGTGTTCTTCACCATTTTGTTCATAGGTCTACTATTCTACATACTCTCCCTGAATTTTTGTATCCAGTTCTATTGGTCTCAATTACCATTCAACATATGCTGATGTCTTCCCAATCTAGAACTTCCTCCTAAGCCCCACACCAACTACTTACTAGAGGGGAGCTTCCCCCAGATGTTCTATAAATATCTCAAATTTAACATTTCAAAAACTCAACCCATTGCTTTAACCATCAAATCTATTCTTCTGTCATAATCCACCATGTTCATTACATAAGAAACCACACTGTAATTGGCTCAATAAGGTTAATATGGTATTTCCATTACTTGTTCAAAATTTAGTTCTTTTGAGCTTTAAGAGCAACCCCAATGCTAGTTTTCCATGATATTGAGAATACATTTCTGTTTACCCTGTCACTGATCTGTATTTCTCCTTTCAGACTACAATCTTAGTTTCAAAAGTCCATCTCCATTTTTTTAAGGCTTTAAGAATTACCTTGGTCTTCTCCAACTCTTTCACAAAAGAGCAGCTGAAATTTCTAATAGTAGAGTTCTGTTACCTAAATTATGACATATCAATATAATAAAAAATCATGTTATAGATGTATATTTACTAATCTAAAAATGTTTATTATTTAATATTATAAAAAGCAGGTTTTAAAACTGTACAGAACATGGTAACAACTTTTGTTCCACAAAACAAGTATGATCACAATAGCCAGGTAAATATTGCAGACTGGACGATGTTTACTTTTACTCTTCCTCAAAACTCCACTAAAATGACAATTCCATAAAGGAAATAAGAGAGAAACTGCAGGTGGCAGCTTTAGAAATGAAGTCAGGGAAGACGCCTCTGAGACAACCATGCGAGAGAAGTCATCTAACGGCTGAGAATGAGCCTCTGTGTGAAGAATTGGAGAGAAGCACACCAGGACTAGGGAATAAGGGCAAAGGCCCAGAGGTGGCAAAGGGCTTTTCATTTATGATAAATTAAAACCCAGGAAGAGCCTTTGATGGGTTTTAAATTTGGGAGTGACATGATCTGATTTTTTGTTTTTTCTCTTGCTACGGCAAGGAAATCTATTAGAATTTGGCAAGACTGGCAGTAGAGGACCAATGAGGATTCCATTCCTGTTGTCCAGGTGAAAAATGATGTCATTTGGACTAGGAGGTGGCTGCTGAGATTAAAATATAGAAATATATTTTGGTGGTACGTTTTGATGATACATTGATATATTTAATGACAGAGATATATTTTGTGATATATCTTATTTGTTCCCTAGGACTTTAACATCCCTATTTGGATGTTAAAATAAGAGAAATCAAGCATGTCATTAGCTTCCGCAATGTGGCAAAGGCTGTGCCATCTACTGGGATGATATTTATATACTCAGGATATCTATTATGATTGATTGAGCATCAATGGGATGCCCCTTGTTGTGGGTAGAAAACTACTTAAGAATTACATCATTTATTCTTATGTCTAGATGTTGAGACTACAAATTACTTGCACAAAATTTCCAGTTCAGAGATGAATTATTTGAAAGGAAATCCTAGTTCTATAAATAACTAAGATACACAGTTTTAAAAGTAGACATAATACTGGCTTCTTAAAAGTGTTTTAACACAATCTGCCTCATTATTTTACAAAGAGAACTTGTTCTTATAAGGCCATGGATTCATTTGCTAAAGGAATCCAGGCCTCTATGGCAAAGGGATGCACTTATTGACTCTGCTTCTTGAGACTCAGAGTTAAGTAGACTTAGGAGGGTGGACAGAGTGGTCCTGCCCCAGGCTCAGTGGCTAAAACTGTCAAGGAGGTCCCTGAAATAACTCTGAAGAATGGGCAAGTCTAGGCTGCACTGTAAAGAGTCTCAGTAGTGTGTGACTAAGGTTAGCCAGAGTCACACACTTCCCAGGCTGCACTGTGAAGAGTCTCAATGGTGTGTGACTAAGGCTAGCCATGATGACACAGTGATATACAGAAGGTTTTGCTGTAGTGAATAATGACAGAATATCTGCATGCAAACTAAGAGCTATAATTTCAAAGCCCAAGTTCAGAGCCCCATTTGTGTGCTGACAAGCATTCAGACCAACAAGGGCATGACACAGAATAGACAAGCATCTGTTGGCCTTTGGGCACAATCTTCAACAGTGACACTAGGTACCAGCCAGGAGCAATAGCAATCCTGAGTTGATTAGTCATTACTGATCCCTTTATACCCTGCACTGGGAGCAGGAATGACCCTGCCCATTAACCCATCCTCTGCACCAAATAAGTATATCCCTAGTATTCTTGGGAAATTGGCCAGAAGAGAGGGGAGATGAATTGGCCAGGTAGGTAGAGAAAGCTCAAGAGTGATCGTTAGGACTTCCTGCTAATAAGGCACTTAGTGGCTTGAAGATGTTTCACAAATAAATAAGTAAAACATATCTGCTCAGATTTATATTCAAATTTGAAGGGCAAATCATTCAAATGTATATTCCTTCAAAGTTGTATACATATGAATGACATATAAGTGCATATATGTTTAATTTCCCTAAACATTAAAAGTTGTTATCTCTGAATGATAAAATATATAATTTTTTATCTTCAAAATTTTCCAAATGTAAAAATGATATGTCAGAAAAAAAAATAATAATGTTAGCTTTTTTTCTAAGGAGTGGAGGGCCACAGAGTTTAATATAGTTAGTTGAAAAACTCTGTTTTTTTTTTTTTTCTTGCTGAATATCTAAGGCCAGTGTGCTACCCATGGAACCCATCAGGTATGAATTTTGAAGAGTTTCCACATCCTGGGTTCCCCTCCACTCCCCGCCCAAAGACTCCCCAGAACCAGCTGGGTAGAAGCAGACACTAATAGATATCTCAGACAAAGTTGGACCTCTGACCTTATAGAGCAGTAGTTACCATCACTTCTTGTGAAAAGTGGGAAGAGCAAGGAGAGTATAGGCTGGAAACGGCTCAGTCATCCCAGGTTACTAAAGAATATGGGTCTTAGTTATTCAGCATGCTATTAAATGTATAGTATGCTTCTTGACTTATTTCAGGAACAATGCTGACTTTCAGATCATTCTGAATGACAGTAGGCTCTTGCTATGATTTGAATGTATTCCCACAAAATTCAGATGTCACAATGTGATTGGGAGGCAGGGCCTTTAAGAGGTGATTAGGGCTCCTCTCTTGTGAATAGGACTAAGGCCCTTATAAAAGTGGTTTTCAGGTCAGGCACAGTGGCTTGAGCCTGTAATCCCAGTACTTTGGGAGGCGGAGGCGGGCAGATTGGTTGAGGTCAGGAGTTCCAGACAAGCCAAGCCAACACGGTGAAACCCCATCTCTACTAAAAATATAAAAATTAGCCAAGTATGGTGGTGCATGCCTGGAGTCCCAGCTACTCGGGAGGCTAAGACATGCAAATCGCTTGAACCCGGGAGGCAGAGGTTGCAGTGAGCCAAGATTGTGCCACTGCACTCCAGCCTGGACCACAGAGCGAGACTCTGTCTCATAAAAACTAAAAAAACTAAAAAAAAAAAATTAAATACAAGAGGTGTTCACATAGCATTCAGCTTGCTTGCCCTTCTGCCTCCCACCATGTGAAGGTTCTTCCATTCTGGAAGATGCAACAGTATGGCACCGTCCTGGAAATAGAGAGCAGCCCTCACCACACAACCAAACCTGCTGGCTCCTTGATCTTAGACTTAGCCTTTAGTACTGTGAGAAACACATTTCTGTTTTTTGTAAGTTACCCAGCCTGTGGTATTTTGTTACAGCAGCACTTACATAGACCATAGACCAGCCTCCCTCCACCTGGGTACATGCATCTCCATGCTAACATTTCTGAAGGAGTCATTATAAAATCTTTATAATATTGATAGTCGTGTTCCACCAAATGGAAATCTATGGCTTCTAGAATCTTAGTTGTATCCTAGTGACAAGCTTTTAATTCACTTTAAAAATGTTAACAACCATTTATATTATTAATAAAATCTCTTTCTTAAAAGTTTCCAAATGTCTACCCCTTTTCACATAAAAAAAATAGGCCTGTTTTTTTCAGGAGAGAGGGAAAACTTACTTTGTTATAATACATGGCATGAGTCATGGAAAGAGCTTGAATAATTTGTAGACACGTTGCTATTGAGTCATCCGTGAATGATACAAGACCACTTGAATACTGATGAAGTTAAATCCTTTATAATCATAAGAAATAAAAATACTACTACTTTTTTATTTTATAAAACTCAATTTCACTTTTACCCTAGAAGAGACACTGAGGCTAGATAGTAACAATTATCATTCATAGTTGAGGAAGCTTATTCCCTAAGAAGCCAAATGGGATCTTCAGCAGAGAAAAAGAATTGGAGGTATAACATGGAGTTGACCACAAGTATTACCTCTCCTTATCCAATAGATTCCTTTTATTACCACAATAGGTAGAATATTATATTAAAAAACAAACTGTCCCAATTATGACAAACATCCTCCAATATCTTGTGATTCTAAAGGTTTTAAGCTATATGACTGACAGGGTTTGATGGGTACATTGGAATGCCTGTGATTTATTATATAATTTAAGTGCCCATCTGTGCAGCTGGGCAAAGACATAGCTGATGAAAATATCAGCTGTCCAGCTGTTTTCTCTGCTCCATAAAAGGTCATGAGGATTGCTTCTCTGGCTGCCATCACCACTCTAACAACCCCACCTTCTGTTGCAAGGATGCTTCATTTCCATACTCTCCTGAAAAAGCAATGACAACAACACTGGTCCTTCATTCTGAAGAAGATCCCAGCTGTTTTCTAGGCTAGTTGCAATTTCATGATCCTTGACATTAGTTAAAGAAGTCATCCTCTCAACCTTTGTGTCACTTTGTGCCTCATCTTCCAGCTAGGTAGCCTGGGACATGGAGGGGCTGTGGTCTGGCCTAGTCTCCTGCTTTTAATTTCTTTTGTTATTATTATTATTATACTTTAAGTTCTAGGGTACATGTGCACAATATGCAGGTTTGTTACATATGTATACATGTGCCATGTTGGTGTGCTGCACCCATTAACTCGTCATTTACATTAGGTACATCTCCTAATGCTATCCCTCCCCCCTCCCCCGTCCCCACAATAGGACCCGGTGTGTGATGATCCCCTTCCTGTGTCCAAGTGATCTCATTGTTCAGTTCCCACCTATGAGTGAGAACATTCTGCATTTAATTTCTATTTCCTTACATTTGCCCTTCCAACCTTTACAAGAATAAATAAATTATGCAACACCAAAAACAAGAGACACAACGTTACCTTCCCACCTTTCAGGAGCTGCTTAGCTACTTACCTATTCTCCAGGGCTCTGGGGTTATTGACAAGTGTGATGACTACAAGAACTGTAGCAGCAAACTTAACGATAATTTCCAGTGGGTCTTGTTTTGTTTTAATATGATTCACTTGAACCATATGGGCCTTAGCAACCCTACTTATTATCTTTTTCACTGAAATAGCTACTCACTAAGTATTGGGGTTATGGTAGATACTCTGTATACAAGTATGAACAAGAGGGAATGCTGAACAAGATAGTGAGTTGTTGACTGGTAAGTAGGATCAGAAGAAAGGATTGCAAATACATAAGCTATTTATTTAATATGCCATAGGCACAATGGAGATTCAAACTTCATACTATATTTATTGCCTACAACAGTAATTTAGACACACATTAGAAAATCAAGGAGCTGTGAGCAGGCTGACATTGAACATAATTTCATAGTTATTGATCCTTTTATATGTCTTTCAAAGCCATAAGTAGCAATTTTGACCCAAGTGCAAACAACAAAATAGTACCCTCAAATCAGTAGCATAGGGAAGAAAGGAGAGAGAGAGGAGGCAACCTGCAGGTATTAAGAGACTTCCTGACTCTGACTTCTGGCCCCCAACTCCATCATCTCAACTGGCTGCCAACAGCACTGGCCCAGGGCCCAAGACTGATTTGCCACCCTGATTTGTCAGGGGAAGCCAAGTAGCGAGTGGCTTAAAACCATGTGCAACTTTTAAAATTCATTATTCCAAAAATATTGGCCAAGTGTGGTGGCTCACACCTGTAATTCCAGCACTTTGGGAGGCCCAAGTGGGCAGATCACTTGAGGTCAGGAGTTCAAGACCAGCCTGGCCAACGTGGTAAAGCTCCGTCTCTACTAAAAATACAAAAAATTAGCTGGGCGTGGTGGCCTTTGCCTTTAATCCCAGCTACTTGGGAGGCTGAGGTCAGAGAATCAGTTGAACCTGGGATACTGAGGTTGCAGTGAGCCGAGATCACTCCACTGTACTCCAGTCTGGGTGACAGAGTGAGACTTTGTCTCCAAAAAAAAAAAAAAAAAAAAAATATATATATATATATACACACACACACACACACACA
>NW_012123820.1:610595-615674 GCF_000951035.1 Colobus angolensis palliatus
ACACACACACATATATACACACACACATATATATACACACACATATATATACACACATATATATACACACACACATATATAGGAGCCCTTTAATATCAGTGCATCAGGAAAAGACCTGGTTATCTCATTCTAGTTTTGAAATCTGACTTTTTACTCAAAAGCTGTTAATACCTTGAGAAAAACCCCTAAATGTTATCCATATTGTAAGTAATAAAAAAATAGGACAGGTCCTATATACTATGCAAATAGCACTTCATTAACATTGAAACTCATTGCTAGTAATCATGTGATTTTCAATGATAAAGGTTCTTCTATGTAATATATTCAGAAAAAATATATACACCAATGAGGAGATTTTATGTAAAGTCAAGCAACAGAAGACAGCTAGATTTTATTTGCAGCATTCCAGTCTCAGTTTCTCTGAACCTCTTATTTTGTGGGGAATGAACAGTTCTGGAGGCTTCTCTGCAAATTTCTCACTCATCACAATAATAATAAAAATATTTGAATAGTGTTTTAAATTTTGTGAATAATTTTCATATTATTTGCTCATTCCACCTTCACTGATTACACAGCTAACATTCCCTTTTACAGGTGACGGGACAAAGGCTCAGAAAAGTCGTGATATACCCAAAGTCGCCCTCCAAATCCCACCCTTTTTCAACTTTATCCTAAAGCCATTTATGTTCCTCCATTTTTGCTTCAGCCATATCTACTGCTTGAACTCTCACATGGGCAATTATGAGTCAAAAACTGTAATAAGTAGTATCAATAAAATTAATTAAAATTAAGTTCATAATTACTTATCCTTTCTTGCCTCCTGAGTCATATGTATGAAATTATCATTCAAAGCAAAATTACTGGCATGATAATAAACACATGTGTAGCCCTAACTAGGTATTTCTTTGTTTTCAATGTGCTACAATTTATATTCTCACCTGACATATAAGGTATGAACATAGGCTGAATTGTGTTCCTCCACCCAAGTTAATATGTTGCAGTTCTAACCCCCAGTACTTCAGTATGTGTCTGAAGTTTTCACTAACATGGTGAGATTTATGGTGAGCATTAAGGGTGGGTAAGGTTTTGACATAGTAGCTAAGTAGTAGGAAAAGAAAGATACAATGAAAGTGAAAATTCACAGAGGACAACAAACAGGGCAGTTTGGCTGAAGCAGAAAAAGTGATAAAACCAAGTCAGTTTGGTTTCTGAGAGGAGAGAACTGAAGAGTGAAGGGTAATCTCATTGTGAGAGGAGGGTGTGAGGATGAGCTAGACATACTCACTAGCTTCCATTCAGAAGTCAGCCTGTGACCCCATCTATAAGAACAACTCCATTCTGTGCCTGCCTTAGGCATTTATTGAATCCTTTTTCAGAAATACCCAGGGAAACAAATGCTTCTTCCTGTGGCAAGGTGGCCATCACATGGGGACATTTATTCACCATCCCTGTCCCCGACATAGTGAAACAGAATCTCTAGGGTCATGTTCTCAACTTTGGCTGTACATTATAAATCACCTGGGGAGCTTTAAAAAATTCTGTTGCCCAGGTTACAGTCAAAACCAATTAAATCAGACTTACTTGTGAGGGGAGCTAGGCATCAGTATTTTTCTAAGGCATCTCTCGCCTCTTCCCCACCATCCACCCACCACAGGTGATTCTAACATGTAGCCAAGTTTTAGATCCACTGCTATGCAGTAGGGCCTGGCTATGTGTGCTTTTAGTAAGCCTTCCGAATGATTCCCACAAGCCAACCCATGAAAAACATTTGATCCTCAGCACTGAGGCATCTATCTTCTATTCCTTGGTTAGCTTTCTCTAATCCTCTAAAAAAAAAAAAAAGAAACATGTTTCCTCTTGTTCCCCACTCTTTCCTATCAAGAAAACTTCATATTTATTTAGCTAAACTTACTTCCCTATTTGGCAAGACAAAAAATAGTGTTACACACAGAATATACAAAACAGCGTCAGGGTCCTACAGTCAATTTGACATCAAGGCCCTTTACAAGCTATACTATGTACAGTGTCAAGAAGAAGAGTGTTGAAAAATAAGACACTTATGGACCAGATTGTGGAAGGACTAGTTTTTCAGCTACAGACTCAATGGCCTTGAAAAAAATAATACAGCAGGAGATTGGCAAGATCAGCATTAATTTTAAAGAAACTATAAAGAAAGTAATAAAACAAAAAAATGTGAAACAGTGTAAAGGAGGAACAATTGAACTTGAGTAACAGTTAAGTATGTGAGAAAGTTGGGAATTAAAGATGTGATTCTGAAGTTGTAAGCCTGGGTGATAGAAACAAATGACAGAAAAATGGGAAAATGAAGAGAAGGGACTGGATTTTCTAGGGGAAAAGTGGCTACTATTACATTTGGGATTAAGTCTTTTAAAAAAAGAAAAAACGGGGGAAGTGGGGAGGGAAAGAGGACTGAATTAGGTTTTACTTGTCTGAGATAACATGGCATTTAGAAAATAAGGCCAGTCTAGAGACAGAGATTTCGAATCTTCTGCCAAGGAGTCTCAGCTGCAGCCAAAAGAGAATATTGGGAAAGATGAGTAGAGAACCAAAGACAGAAATTTGAGAAATTCCAGTAGAAAAGTAAGTGGAACCAATGAAGCCAAAAAAGCAGCACCTATTAGATCAGCAGGAGGAAAACCTGGATAAAGTCACAGAAGAAGCTAAAGGGGAAAGAGGAAGTGATCCATAGCGTAAAATGGCTAAAGAGAAGGAAGCCTAAGATAACAGATATGGTAACTGCTCATTTCGTAGCAGTGCCGAAGAGCTATCATTGGCTTTCCACTGTCTGCAGGTTAATATTAGCCTGAAAAGAAAAGGCCTTTATAGTTGGCTCTAGTATACTTTTGTGATGCTTTATCTCCCAGCTGACACTGAACTACATACTAAATATGTATTGTTAACATGTTCTCCTAGGCTTTTTTATACATGCTACTTTCTTTACCTGATGACATTTGACTCATTCCTCAGGCTTCAGCTCATTATGCCAGCTCCTCCATGAATCCTGGCATACTTCTAACCCCTAGCCAATTACTGTCTAGTCAGGGCTTTGTCAATGCTAACACTTCAGTTTGTACATACCTTAATGGTAGCACTTACCACATGGCATCATCATTTTTTTCCCCATCTGCTTCAGTTACCAATTGCTATATAACAAATCATTCCAAAACAAAATGACTTAAGTAATAACTAAGTTATTAGTATCTCAAAATTCCGTGGGTTGACTGAGATCTGCTATGTGGTTCTTCTGCTCCACGTGACATCAGTGGGAGCTACAGTCAACTTGAGGGCTCAACAAAGATGGAGCATGTAAGACAGTTCATTCATACGTCTAGGACTTTGGCTGAGATAGCTGGAGGATTGGGCTCAAGCTGGGATGTTGGTGTTGGAAAAGCTGGGCTTCTTTCTCTTCATGATGTCTCTCCACGTGGTTTTTTCATGTGGTCCCTCCACTAAAGCAGCTCAACTTCTTATACAGCTGCTCAGGGTTCCAAAACAAGAGCGTTCCAAAAGGAAGGAATCAGAAGCTGTCAGTCCTCCTTAAAGGGGGCCCTGAACTGGCACTGTGTCACCTCCACTGCTATTAATACAAGTCAGGGGCCAGGAACTGCTCAAAGGCATGAAAGGACACAGTTCCATAGGGAACACTTTGGAGCTGTCGCCCTCATTAATCTGCTACTTGCTTAAAGAGCAAAGATTATATCTTTTTCATCTTTGTGGCCCAAGTACCTAGTGGGGAACTTAACACATAGTGGACACCCATTAAATGATGGTTGAGTTGGATCTTGAGAATTGAGGAACAGGCCAAGTTAAGAAAATTAAGGGCCAATGCCACGTTGAGGATGGAAGTGGAAGTATCTCAAAGTTCAACTTCTGGTGTTATATCAAAAGGAGGCCACACCTGCTGTCATCAATTTTGTATCTGAATTTAAAATGTTAATCTATTGAGTGGAAACATTTAAAATATGTCATAATATGTGTTATCCTGTTTAGCATATTAAAAATACAGAAATGCTAAACAGGATCACACATATGGAAGTGGCCTGAGATGCTCCTGACAAGTTGAGAGTCCCCAGGAATAACCATTGTTAAGTGTACATGTGAGATAGTAACTTTTAAATTGTGTTGCTAAGAGAAGCCCTGAGAGTTCAGTGGAACTCCCTCAGGGACCACTTTAGAGGGAATGGGGACGAAGGGTCTGAGCTGAGCCTGTGGGCCTGTGGACTCACAACCCATCCCTATCCAAACAAGGAAGCTTTTATTGATTTCATTTTTTTTTGACATAAATAAGGTTTTATTTGGAAAACAAAGGCAGGTTTTGGGTTTTTCCCCCTACTAAATACATTGTGAAACTTACAGGCTAGGAAAAAAAGAGGAGATGAATCACAAGATTAACCATGAAGACTTAACTGGAATTGGACAGCCTAAATTGGCAGCAGGCCAGAACAGCATGGTCCTATTGGCAAGGCAAATATCAGAAGGGATTAAAATGACCAGGCTGTCTAGGGAGACAGTATGGAGGAGGGACAGTGACACACTTTGAGTGTAGAGCCCAGATTTTAGTCCAGCTTCATCACGAACTGGCTCTATAGCCTTGGATAGGACACTTAACCTGAGTGGATCTCAGTTTCCTCATATGCAAAATAAGGTCACTGGTCTAAATGACTTTCAAAGTCTGGGGTTCCTACTCTAAGACTCTGTGATTCCAGGGGGTTCATGAAGCAGTACAAGTGATTGACAATAATTTCCAGGCTTCACATTTATTCATTATTATCAGAGTAACTTCATTTTTGCATGGTATGATGACCAGAAAAGAAAGATGAAAAGTTTAGGAGTTTAAAACAAATTGACAAGAAAAAATCCAACAACTCCATCAAAAAGTGGTGAAGGATATGAACAGACACTTCTCAAAAGAAGACATTTATGCAGCCAACGGACACACGAAAAAATGCTCATCATCACTGTACATCAGAGAAATGCAAATCAAAACCACAATGAGATACCATCTCACACCAGTTAGAATGGCGATCATTAAAAAGTCAGGAAACAATAGGTGCTGGA
>NW_012123820.1:615939-621675 GCF_000951035.1 Colobus angolensis palliatus
CTATGCAGCCATAAAAAAGGATGAGTTCATGTCCTTTATAGGGACATGGATGAAGCTGGAAACCATCATTCTGAGCAAACTATGGCAAGGACAGAAAACCAAACACTGCAGGTTCTCACTCATAGGTGGGAATTGAACAATGAGAACACATGGACACAGGGTGGGGATCATCACACAACGGAGCCTGCTGGGGGATCGGGGGACGGGGGAGGGATAGCATTAGGAGATATTCCTAATGTAAATGACGAGTTAACAGGTGCAGCACACCAACATGGCACGTGTATACATATGTAACAAACCTGCGCGTTGTGCACATGTGCCCTAGAACTTAAAGTAAAATAAAAAAAAAAAAAGAAGAAAAGTTTAGGAGTTTGATATTGCAGTATAGAGTTCTTAGCTCAGATAATATCTGATACTGACTGTGCATTAAATACTGCTATAGTACTAAGCACTCTACCCATAATACAGCATTTAATTCTCACAACATCCCAATCTGGTAGTTACTGTTATTCCAATTTTAAAGATGAATAAATGGAAGTTTAAGAGACTGTCACTTGCCTAGGTGTCATACACCTAATAAGGGATGCAGCAGGGGTTTAAATCCAGGCATTCAAATGCATATCTTTATTTTTTTCCCCTATTCATATAAAGACTACCCATATTATAAAGTCCTGAAGAACTAGGCTTCTTAAGCTTAACTCACTTTATATAACCATAGCACATGGCATCAGGCATGCTGGCACCTAGTGGGAATCTTTTTATAATGATGATTCCAGTAGTGTTGACAATATTAATGCTGGTTAAACAGAATGTATCTTTGAAATGCAAGTTAACAAACGGAATCTAGAATTTTAATATCAGTTCTATTCCACTGTTTGTATGTAACTCTACAGGAAACTCTATGGCTAAACTCTAGGGAAGAATGGATGCATTTTCAGAGAAGTTCAAAAATTTCAAATTCTACTCTAACAATTAGGTAAATGTGTAGATAGCAGAAGCATCCAAAATATTTCACATTTTGGCAGCTTGTAAAATGGATAAGTTTAAAAAAAACCTTATATTTGTAAAACATTACCAGACCACAGAGAAACTTCATAAATACTATTTCAGTTAATTTTCACAACTCCATGAATATTATCATCCCATTTTAGAGATCTAAAAACTGAGGTTTATATAAGTTAAATTTTTTTACCCAGGGAGATATAGCTAGTAAGGGGAAGCATATTTTTTATCTTCAGACTCCAAGTCCAGTGTCTCTCCATTATACTACAAGATGCTTTACTAAAATGCACATTATGTATCAGTAAAATATAACAGCTATTACCTGCTAGAATAGAATTGATTAGTTTTGCCCCCTAGAGGAGGAAATTATATATTTTCCAAAGATTTGGCTGCTACAGGTAACAACTTGGAGTTACAATATTAATAATATTGTATTAATATTGTATATTGATATAATATTAATACTGTGATATAGATGGATTAAAATATGTGGCTAACACTCTAAAAGAGGCAAATAAAAATAAAACCAAACATAACTTGTTTTTTTTTTTTGAGACAGAGTCTCGCTCTGTCCCCTAGGCTGGAGTGCAATGCCGTGATCTTGGTTCACTGCAACCTCCGCCTCCCTGGTTCAAGTGATTCTCCTGCCTCAGTCTCCTGAGTAGCTAGGATAACAGACATGCATCACCATGACCAGATAATTTTTGTATTTTTAGTAGAGACAGGGTTTCACCATGTTGGCAAGGCTGGTCTCAAACTCCTGACCTCAAGTGATCCACCTGCCTCGGCCTCCCAGAGTGCTAGGATTACAGGCATGAGCTATCACGCCTGGCCCAAACATAAGTTTTTTTCTGTTGTTGTTGTTTTATTAAATTAGGACTGTGAGCACAGTTAAATGCACTATTCAGTGTATATAGGACTAGGTAATGTATCACTGTTTTAATATTTTTAGGATTTTAAACCTAATTATTATAAATCAGCGCAAAAGCATTAATAGTTTATGGTTGGACTTTAAGCTACTAGTGGTTTTGATATTTAAAGAGCTTAATTTTCTTCATCACAAGGAGAAAGCTTATATGCAGTATGTTCTTTAAATCCATACAGATTCAGGGCTTCCTCTGGCTCTATCGCTAACTACCTGTGGGACCTTGAAGAAATGCATTAACCTCTGAATCTATGTTTCCTCAAATTTATATGAGGCAATCATTCCTATGTCATTGGATTGGTTTGAAAATTAAATATGAAAGTGTCAACAAAGCATATGGTGAAGGATCTGGCATTCAAAAAATAGTTCTTTTCCTTAAGGGACTTGTGAGTATTTGGTATATTGGGCTACAATGTGCCTGCTATAAAACCAAAACCAAAAACCCCTTCATCTCTACTTGTCTCTACTACTAATGTCAGATAGTAGACATTAATATCTGACATTAAAGAGTGAGCTATTTAGCACCCCCTCTGGTACCTTGTTCACAGCCAGGAACTTGGTAGGTGCCCAATAAATGTTAGTTGAATTAAACTGAAATCAAATTACCACATCCCCTCAGGGTCTCAAGTGTTTAATTAGAATCCCACCATAGTCAGTATCTCATTGGCCAGTATTTGGCCAATATATAAAAGGATGTTGTCCTTGTAACATTCCTCCTTGGTCTCTGGGCCCTGCTTTTTTGTCATGGTTCATTCCAGCTGAACTAAAATTTCCCCAAACATGACTGAAGCGATGGGCCGAATCTAACAAGATTAAGTTTAATAGGGATAAATGTAAAGACTTATACTTCAGTCCAAAAAGAATCCTGCACAAGTGCTAGATGGGGAATATGGGGATTAGCAGCAACATGTGTGAAAAGGACTTAGGGGTTTTAGTTGATATTAAGCTCAATTAGTCAACAGTGTGCTTTTCCTAACAAGAAGGTTGATGTGAACTGAGCCTGCATTAACTCCTGCACCAGCCTGACGATTACCTGACTGCACTAGTTTTCAAACTTAGCTATATCAGAATCACCTGGCAGGCTTGTTAAAACACAGACCATGGCCCCACCCCCCAGAGTTTCTGCTTCAGTAGGTCTGGGGTGGGGCCTGAGAATTTGTATTTCTAATAAGTTCCCAAATCGGTGCTAATGTTGCTGGTTCTGGGATCATACTTTGGGAATCACTGCCCTCCTTTATTTTGCCTGATCAGGTAACACAGGGACAATTAGTAACAAAAATAGTGAAGAGACTGAAAACATAAGACGGGCGAGGAAGGAAGGAAAGAAATGAAGAGTTGTTATGTCCTATAGTGATATTAGTACAATTAATAATAATAGCTAACATTTGTTGAGAGTTTATTATGGACTGGAAGTTCTACCAAACATATCATATGCAATTAACAATGCAAATAATAACTACCAACCAGATAGCACTTACTGTGTGCCAAGTTTTGTTCTATATGCTTTACATATTTAACCCTTACAACAGTCCTAAGAGGTACATATTACTATGCTCATTTTTCAGATAAGGACACTGCAGCCCAGAGAAGAAACCTGCAAAGGCCGCATTCACACATTCACAAGAGATATGGCTGTGATTTGGATCCAGATGTGATGGGCTGACAACAAAACTCCTGTGATACCATGAAGCTTCGGGAGGCAGAATTGAAGTGAAGATGAAGTTTAGCTTAGAGAAGAAAAGAATAAATACATACGAAACGTTTGACGGTGAATAAACAGAAAATGATGTATCCATACAACAGAATTCGACTCAGCAATAAAAATGAACCAAACTATGGAAAACAAAACCCAACAACAGGAAGGAATCTCGAAATAATTATGGTGAGTGAAAGAGGCCAGAACAAAACATAACAAAAAAAGACTAGAAAATGTTAACTACCCAATAGTGATGAAAACCAAGCAGACTGGTGATTGCCAAGGGAGTGGGGGGAAGGGCACCCTGCAAAGAGGTAGGAAGGAAGGGGTGATGAACAAGCAGAAGGAAACTTCTGAGGGTGATGGATATATTCATTACCTTGATGATGGAGATGCTTTCAAGGGGGTCAAAATGCGTCACATCGTATGCTTTAAATATGCACAGTTTATCGTATGCTAATTATAGTCCAACGAAGCCATAAGAAACATATTTGAATTTAGATCTATTTAGTAAGATCCACAAATCCTATGAAGTAGACAGGTATTATTATTCTACTAATAACAGATTGAAAATTGTGTTCGCTATATCTATAAAACAGGTAATTTTGACATATAGCCCCAAAGCATATCTTATGTATACTCAGTATGTCATACCAATTTCCAAGTAGAAATTATCCATTAAATAATAACTTAGGTTCTATTAAAACCTAATTCAATGGAAAAAATCTATTACTAAATTCTAGCTTATTAAAAACCAATTTGGCCATAAGAGGTCACGAATTCTAAAAACTAATAATACTTAAATATGTTACTTAAAATTACTTAAGTATTAAATAATACTTAAATATATTTACAATAGTAACAGTAGTAGTAGAAGTAATGCCATTTCCTTATTAAATTTCCCATTTTAAAAATTCCTTAAAACCTCTGAAATTCTTCTTCTGAAATAAATAAGAGGATAGATAGGATTGTTCTCATTTACTAGACATTAATTTTTAAATTGCCTGAAAAATGCCTTTTCTACAACTTTCTTTCATTACTGCTTTGATAACAAGAATCACAATCTGTTTGGAAGTTTGCTTTGCTCAGGGTCATAAGTTGGTTTACAATTCAATCAAATGCCCTGGTTTGTCATAGGAGCTCACCAATAAGCAAAACAGCCAAGGCTTTTAAAGACTAATTAGAAAAAATACAATAAAATTAATTCACACAGCACATGTGTTTTTTTAGACTTGGAAGAAATATACTGTCCGTGAGCAAAGAATTCTAATCATATTTGGAGGCACTCCTATAGAACTGTTCCCGGGATTTTTCAGGATTACTAACACATGCTGTTCTCAAATTATTTGTGATTTAGCAGACACATAAAACTCACCTGATTAAGCAATCAAAACTGAATCTACGGAAGAAGTGGGTCTCATGCCCTCTGCATCTTTATTCTAATTTCAAGAGAGAACTGAAATGTTTCTATCCCCTGACTCCATTCTTAGGGAGAACAAAGTCATATAAGTCAAAGATAAACTCAAGGATACTGCTGGGCCTCCATGATAAGGAGGAATAGAGTGTGGGGAAGCAGGAGTAAAGACCAAGTTCTCTGGTTCAGGAAGATCGATTCTCATCCCTCTATTGCCTGGAGGGGTGGTTTGGGAAGGAGGAGAAAAGGCCTCGAGGAGATGACTTCCACCTGCCTGGAAGGCGGCCCAGAAGGAAAAGGAGTACACAGATCCTGTTTCAGCAAGGGACAGAGATCAGGGAGGAATTTGTGAGAAAGGCCATAGTGAAATAATCATACAAGTGCCTTTGCCATTTCTCCCTCATTCCAAACTATGTGGGGGTAGATGACTGCATAAAAGCTCAGGATCCCAAGACTGGGGTCTTGGCTTTTAACAACTGACAATCAAGTGGGAAGGAATGCAAGCATATACTTCTAGCATGAATTATTGAGGTTCTTTTTTTTTTTTTTTTTGAGTGTCAATGTCGTTCTCTGTCACCCAGGCTGGAGTGCAGTGGCACAATCTCTTTGTTATATATTCTCTTCAACAGTATAAAGATCATAAAATACTTTAATCAGTCTTTTGATTTAGATGCAATTGTTATAAAATATTTAGTTTTT
>NW_012123820.1:622122-633256 GCF_000951035.1 Colobus angolensis palliatus
TCAGGGTCTTGCTCTGTCACCCAGGCTGGAGTGCAGTGGCACAATCTCTGCTCACTGCAGCCTCAACCTCCTGGGCTCAAGCAATCCTCCCACCTCAGCCTCCCAAGTAGCTGGGACCACATATGCAAACCACAAAGCCCAGCCAATTTTTTTATATTTTTGGTAGGGATGGGGTTTCCCCATGTTGCCCAGTCTGGTCTTGAACTCCTGGGTTCAAGTGATTCGCGGGCCTTGGCCTCCCAGAGTACTGGGATTATAGGCATGAACCACCACACTTGGCCCTAATTATTGAAGTTCTATTAAGAGCCAGCCCTATCCCAAAAATCTATGATGTCTTCCACTGTGGGATAGATAAAGGTTCTAGTATATTAAGAAATCACAGAATAATAAGAAAACATATCACAGAATTATGTTTACATAGCACCTCTATAGACTCAGTCATAATCTAGATTTCTCGTGTGTGTCTAGGGATACATCATTTAATCAAGAAACACTAAGAACAAAATCTTGTGGAGAAGGATCTCAGTAACTGAAGGATAACCAGGACTGGTTTTACAAGTGTAGGACTTGTACAGTAACAACAGTAACACAGTCCCCAAGCGCCCCCCCACCCCCACCCCACATCCCTACTTGGTTTAATAATGCCCTACTCTATTAAAAATTCTTAATACATTTTGAACAAGGAGTTCTGCATTTTCATTTTGTATCAGGCAATAAGTTTGTAGCCAGTCCTGAGGTTAACAATGTAAGATCTGGATTATAGACCTCTCCTTGTTGGGAAATCTCTTCTGTCTGGGAACCTTATTGCTAGTTGCAATATTTGTCAGATGTTTTTCAAAAGGGAACATAATTAAAATAAACTGCTACTCCCTAACCATGTGTTTTATTGTTCTTTAATCATAATTTTAGGCCGGTGTGGTAGCTCATATCTGTAATCCCAGCACTTTGGGAGGCTGAGGTGGGAGAATCATTTGAGGTCAGTAGTTCGAGACCAGCCTGGCTAACATGGTAAAACCCCATCTCTACTAAAAATACAAAAATTAGCCAGGCATGGTGGTGCGCACCTGTAATTCCCACTACTTGGGAGGCTGAGACAGGAGAATTGCTTAATCCCAGAAGGCGGAGGTTGCAGTGAGCTGAAATCGCGCTACTGTACTCCAGCCTGGGCGAAAGAGTGGGACTCTCTCTCAAATAATAATAATAATAATATTTAAATTTTGCAGAGGTCAAATATATTTAATCTAACATTTATTCTACATTTAAAAAGTGTGAGCCATTAAAAGTGGCTCACACTTGTAACGCTAGCACTTTGGGAGTCCAAGGCAGGAGATCTGAGTGAATTCAGAAGTTCGACACCAGCCTGGGCAACAGAGTGAGAACTTATCTCTATTAAACTAAAAAAAAAAAAAAAAAAACTCAGCCAGGCATGGTTGTGTGTGCCTGTTGTCCCAGCTACTTTGGAAGGTGAGGTAGGAGGATTGCGTGAACCCAGGAAATTGAAGCTGCAGTGAGCCAAGATCATGCCACTGCATGCCAGCCTGGGCAATATAGCAAGACATTGTCTCGACAAAATAAAGTAAAAGTAAAAACTATTTTTGGAATTGAGCATCTACTGTATGCGAGACATCAGGTAAAGGGCTAATATTATAAAGAAACATAAATGCCAGAGATGTAATCCTAAGTATAGCTTCCTGCAGAATTTTTTTCTTTATGTACCTTTGTGTTGTATTTGTATTCCTTTTAGCAGAGTAACTGTATCTGAACAACTACATCCACAAGTCCTCTGGCCATATCTATATGCACAATCTATTCAAAAGTGTTTGGTCAACTTTTATCTCCATTGTAAAATTATGCAGATATTTGGATCATCCCGAGAAGTAAAGGTCTCTACTTGTGAGTACAGACTGATCCCCTACTTTGTCACTTCTTGGCTGCCAATGCCACTGGCAGAGGAACCTCTAACACTATTTTCTAAGGGACAAGGCCCAAGTGAAATTCTGATCTACCAGGACTTGCTAATTATTAAAGTAAAGCTGAAATACCACACACAGAAAGAGTTACTTTATAAGAATGATAAGAATAGGTCCAGGCCATACAACACTGATTTCCACACACACACCTCTATTGCTTTATGTTATTTTGTTTCCTTTAACTAAGCTAACTTTCAAAGGGCTATGTCTACAGCAGTCTAGGGAACACACACAGCTGTGTCTGTTAACAATGAATTAGATTTTCTGGTTGCAGAAAAGTTACAAGATCTGGGCTTCTTTGGAGTGAAAAGAGAGAGCTAAATGTGAATAATGCTGCAGTAGAGATGATGGCCAAAAAGGATGAAGACTACACAATTAGGATATTCAGAGACGGTTAATGTGAATCACACACTCTCTCGACAAGATCTTGATTTCAACAATTGTCCAATTAATTTCATAAGTACAGTAAAACCTCATTAATTTGGATGCTCTCAACTTAAAATCTGTATAAGTAATATAATAGAACTCTGCTGGTTTAGCTTTCTATAGTGGGCACAAAAATGACAAGTATAGGCCGGATGTGGTGGCTCACGCCTGTAATCCCAGCACTTTGCAAGGCTGAGGCCAGCGGATCACTTGAGGTCAGGAGTTTGAGATAAGCCTGGCCAATATGGTGAAACCCTGTCTCTACTACAAATAGAAAAATTTAGCCTAGCATGGTGGTGCGTGCCTGCAATCCCAGCTACTCAAGAGGCTGAGGCAGGAGAATCACTTGAACCCAGGAGGTAGAGATTGCAGTGAGCCAAGACCACACCACTGCACTCCAGCCCAGGTGACAAAATAAACCACCTCTTTAAAAAGAAACAATTTTAAAACACCTTCATGTGCTTTATAATTCTTGGCTTCATTAAATAATAATTTGGGCTGGGCATAGTGGCTCACACCTGCAACACCAGCACTTTGGGAGGCCAAGGCAGAAGGATTGCGTGATGAGCTCAGGAGTTTGAGACCAGTGGGGGCAACAGAATGAGAACTCGTCTCCATAAAAAATAATAAATAAATAAATAAATAAATAAAATTAGCCAGGCATGGTGGTGTGTGCCTGTTGTCCCAGTTACTTGGGAGGTTGAGGTAGGAAGATCGTTTGAACTCAGAAGATTGAGGCTGCAGTGAGCTGAGATCATGCCACTGCATGCCAGCCTGGGCAACGGAGCAAGACACTGTCTCAATAAAATAAAATTTAAAAAATTAATAAAACATATTTTTGGAATTGAGTACATACTGGGTGCAACACATTAGGCGAGGGGCCAGTATTATAAGGAAACATAGATGAAAGGTCTGTCTTTAGTGAGCTTAGAGGCCAGTGGGTGAAACAGGTCAGGTACATGGAAATGTGACTCTCAATACCAGGTAACTCAAAAACTATGGAATGAGGCTGGACGCGGTGGCTCATGCCTGTAATCCCAACACTTTGGGAGGCTGAAGCAGGAGGACTGCTTGAGGCCACGAGTTGGACACCAGCCTGGGCAACCTAGTGAGACTTCATCGCTACTAAAATTAAAAAATTAGCTAGGCCTGGTGGTGCCCAGGTACTAAGGAGGCTGAGGCAGGAGGATCACTTGAGACCAGGAGTTCAAGGCTGCAAGAGCTATGACTGCGTCACTGGACTCCAGCTTGGACAACAGAGCAAGATCTTATTTCAACAACAACAACAACAAAAAGTATGGAATATGGAGGCTACAGATAATTTGTTCTGTTCATTGGAGCAGAGCTTCTAAAGTATGATGTGGTCACTGCTCTATATAGAATTACTGTAAATAATTTTTTTAAACTTTTTCTTTTAAGTGCCATAATGTAGATTTTCCTCTTCATTGAAGCACTTACACTTAACTTTTAGTTGTTGAACATCTACTTCAAGTAAGAGATTGTGCTAGGTATTGAAAGGAACTTGCTGAGAAAGATGCTGTTTCTGATCTCAAAGACTTCTCAAACGAGTATTGCCCACACTAAATGAAGTTAGGAAGGGAAAAGCTAAGTCGCCTGCTGTGAGAGCACAGGCATAGTGTATTACATTAGCTTCCACCGAAGCCAACCATGAGACAAGAATGCATGCACAAGTGGTTTATTTGGAGGTGATCATAGAAAGCACCAAAAGGGGAGTGAGGAAGTTAGACTAGCCCATAGCAAAAGGTACGTTACAGAACAGATTCCTGCTGTAAGCAACTGGGGCTCAATGCTGCTGGGGAGCTCTGGGGACAGAACAGAAGATGCCTTCGTTAGCCTGAGGGGCAAAGACACCCAGGTATTTATCTTCCAGTTTGCTTCCTTCATTGGTTAAAGGCTACTCCTAAGGAATGAAAATTTCTGGCACTTGTGAGCTGCCCTGGTACCAGGTGCAAGAGGAATGTCCTCAGGCAACTGCTCAGGGCTGGAAACCCAACTATGTTCCTGGAGATGATGTGCCTAGGGGGGAAAGGGCAGGGTGCTCATCATATCTCCCAGACAAGGGGAAATATGATTCCAGATTTGAGTTTGAAGGAAGGCTGCTGGAAGAGGTGGTATTTTTAGTAGGGCCACACAAACATGGAGGTAGTGATGGAGGAATGATAAACTTGGCTGTAGTAACTACAAGACTAAAAGCAAAGAGATGGAGGAGGGTGCACAGTCATCACTTAAAGCAAATATCACTGCATAAACAGAGTTTAGGCTTCGCAAATGAGGAGGAATAGAGGGAAACATGGCCAAAAGACAAACAGTAATCAGAATGAGGCCTCTTTACATGTCCTGTCTAGCAACTTTAAACTCTAGCCCGTAGGGCCTCTATCCTGTCGTAAAGGAGACTAAATATGTTTGATTACTGGAGTGACATGATTAAATTTTTATTTTAGCAAAATTACTCTAGAAATTTTGGCATAATGTTTCAGACGGCCTGGAGGAGGGGACAGGAGACTATCATCAGAGCCAAGGTGAGTCATAATCAGTGATGGTACAAGGTCATTCACAATGAAAACAGAGAAAGGAAATAGGTGGAAGACACTTTGAGAGATGCTCCCAGGGTTGCACACCAGAAACGAAGATGGAGAAGAAGAGGAGGGTCTCAGAAATGAAGCCCAGTGACTCACTGGATTGATGTTGTCATAAACTGAGGTAATATATTATTGCAGGAAGAAGACAATTTGTGGTTGGGGTTTGGATCTGTTGAATGCAAGGCAGACTATTAATCTGGAGAAGTCTGGCAGGTAAGGTGTATCCAGAGAGCCAGAGCCAGAGGTATACATTTGGGATGCATCCAAACAAACTGACCAAGGAAGAGGATAAAATGAGACAGCTTAAGTTTGGTATTCCCCCATTATTAATTCCAAATTAATAATGTTTTTCTGTAAATATAATTTGGAACAATCATTTCAGGAGACTCACTAATTGGGATATAGAATTTCCCTTTCCAATTTTTGTTTTAAATATGGGAGTAGGAGGGATGGCAAGATGGCCAAATAGGAACAGTTCTGATCTGCAACTCCCAGTGAGATCAACACAGAAGGCAGGTGATTTCTGCATTTCCAACTGAGGAACCTGGCTCATTTCACTTGGACTGGTTAGACAGTGAGTGCAGCCCACAGAGGGTGAGCAGAAGCAGGGTGGGGCATTGCCTCACCCAGGAAGCACAAGGGGTCAAGGAACTCCCTTCCCTAGCCAAGAGAAGCCGTGAGGGACCGCACCATGAGGAATGGTGCATTCCAGCCCAAATACTATGCTTTTCCCATCGTCTTTGCAACACGCAGACCAGGAGATTCCCTCAGGAGCCTACACCACCAATGCCCTGGGTCTCAAGCACAAAACTGGGCAGCTGTTACGGAAGACACCAAGCTAGCTGCAGGAGTTTTTTTTCATACCCCAGTGGCACCTGGAACACCAGTGAGACAGAACTGTTCACTCCCCTGGAAAGGGGGCTGAAGCCAGGGAGCCAAGTGGTCTAGCTCAGTGGATCCCACTCCCACATAGCCCAGCAAGCTAAGATCCACTGGCTTGAAATTCTCGCTGTCAGTACAGCAGTCTGAAGTTGACCTGGGACACTCCAGCTTGGTCGGGGGCAGAGCGTCCACCATTACCGAGGCTTGAGTAGGCAGTTTTCCCCTCACAGTGTAAACAAAGCCACTAGGAAGCTCAAACTGGGTGGAGCCCACTGCAGCTGGGCAAAGCCGCTGTAGCCAGACTGCCTCTCTAGATTCCTCCTCTCTGGACAAGGCGTCTCTGAAAGAAAGGCAGAAGCCCCACTCAGGGGCTTATAGATAAAACTCCCATCTCCCTGGGATAGAGCACCTGGGGGAAGGTGCCGTTGTGGGTGCAGCTTCAGCAGACTTAAACTTTCCTGCCTGCAAGCTCTGAAGAAGGCAGTGGATCTCCCAGCACAGCATTCAAGCTCTGCTAAGGGACAGACTGCCTCCTCAAGTGGGTTCCTGACTCCCATGTCTCCTGACTGGGAGATACTTCTCAGCAAGAGTCAACAGACACCTCCTACAGGAGAGCTCTGGCTGGCATCTGGCAGGTGCCCCTCTGGGATAAAGCTTCCAGAGGAAGGAACAGGCAGCAATCTTTGCTGTTCTGCAGCCTCCGCTGGTGATACCCAGGCAAACGGTCTGGAGTGGACCTCCAGCAAACTCCAGTAGACCTGCAGCAGAGGGGCCTAACTGTTACAAGGAAAACTAACAAACTGAAAGGAATAGCATCAATATCAACAAAAAGGATTTCCACACAGAAACCCCATTTGAAGGTCACAAACATCAAAGACCAAAGGTAGATAAATCCAAGAAGATGAGGAAAAACCAGCACAAAAAGGCTGAATATTCCAAAAACCAGAAAGCCTCTTCTCCTCCAAAGGATCACAACTCCTCATCAGCAAGGGAACAAAACTGGACAGAGAACGAGTTTGACAAATTGACAGAAGTAGACTTCAGAAGGTGGGTAAGAACAAACTCCTCTGAGCTAAAGGAGCATATTCTAATGCAATGCAAGGAAGCTAAGAACCTTGAAAAAAGATTAGAGGAACTGCTAACTAGAATAACCAGTTTAGAGAAGAACATAAATGACCTGATGGAGCTGAAAAACACAGCACAAGAACTTCATGAAGCATACACAAGCATCAATAGCTAAATCGATCAAGCAGAAGAAAGGATATCAGAGACTGAAGATCAACTTAATGAAATAAAGTGTGAAGAGAAGATTAGAGAAGAAAAATGAAAAAGAATGAACAAAGCCTCCCAGAAATATGGTACTATGTGAAAAGACCAAACCTACATTTGATTGGTGTACCTGAAAGTGATGAGGAGAATGGAACCAAGTTGGAAAACACTCTTCAGGATATTATCCAGGAAAACTTCCCCAACCTAGCAAGACAGGCCAACATTCAAATTCAGGAAATACAGAGAACATCACAAAGATACTCCTCGAGAAGAGCAACCCCAAGGCACATAATCATCAGATTCACTAAGGTTGAAATGAAGGAAAAAATGTTAAGGGCAGCCAGAGAGAAAGGTCAGGTTACCCACAAAGGGAAGCCCATCAGACTAACAGCAGATCTCTCTGCAGAAACCCTACAAGCCAGAAGAGAGTGGGGGCCAATATTCAACAGTCTTAAAGGAAAGAATTTCAACCCAGAATTTCATATCCAGCCAAACTGAGCTTCATAAGCAAAAGAGAAATAAAATCCTTTACAGACAAGCAAATGCTGAGAGATTTTGTCACCACTAGGCCTACCTTACAAGAGCTCCTGAGGGAAGCACTAAACATGGAAAGGAACAATCGGTACCAGCCACTGCAAAAACATACCAATTTGTAAAGACCATCGACACTATGAAGAAACTGCATCAACTAACAGGCAAAATAACCAGCTAGCATCATAATGACAGGATCAATTTCACACATAACAATATTAACCTTAAATGTAAATGGGCTAAATGCCCCAATTAAAATACGCAGACTGACAAATTAGATAGAGTCAAGACCCATCGGTTTGCTATATTCAGGAGACCCATCTCACATGCAAAGACACACATAAACTCAAAATAAAGGGACGGAGAAAGAGCTACCAAGCAAATGGAAAGTGAAAAAAAAAAAAAAAAAAAAGCAGGGGTTGCAATCCTAGTCCTTGATAAAATACACTTTGAACCAACAAAAATCAAAAACGACAAAGAAGGGCATTACATAATGGTAAAGGAATCAATGCAACAAGAAGAGCTAACTACCCTAAATATATATGCACCCAATACAGGAGCACTCAGATTCATAAAGCAAGTTCTTAGAGACCTACAAAGAGACTTAGCCTCTAACACAATAATACTGGGAGACTTTAACACCCCACTGTCAATATTAGACAAATTAACGAGACAGAAGATTAACAAGAATATCCAGGACTTGAACTCAGCTCTGGACCAAGCAAACCTAATAGACATCTACACAACTCTCCACCCCAAATCAACAGAATATATATTCTTCTCAGCACCACATCACACGTATTCTAAACTTGACCACATAATTGGAAGTAAAACACTCCTCAGCAAATTCAAAAGAACAGAAATCATAACAAACAGTCTCTCAGATCACAGTGCAATCAAATTAGAACTCAGGATTAAGAAACTCAGTCAAAACTGCACAACTATATGGAAACTGAACAACCTGCTACTGAATGATTACTAGGTAAATAACAAAATTAAGGCAGAAATGAATAAGTTATTTGAAGCCAATGAGAACAAAGACACAACATGCCAGAATCTCTGGGACACAGCTAAAGCAGTGTTTAGAGGGAAATTTATAGCACTAAATGCCCACAGAAAAAGCAGGAAAGATCTAAATTCAACATCCTAACATCACAATTAAAAGAACTAGAGAGGCAAGAGCAAACACATTCAACAGCCAGCAGAAGACAAGAAATAACTAAGATCAGAGCAGAACTGAAGGGGTAGAAACACGAAAAACCTTTCAAAAAAAAAAATCAATGAATCCAGGAGCTGTTTTTTTTTTGAAAAGATTAACAAAATAGATAGAGCACTAGCCAGACTAATGAAGAAAAGAGAGAAGAATCAAATAGAAACAATAAAAAATGATAATGGGGATATCACCACAGAAATGCAAACTACCATCAGAGAATATTATAAACACCTCTATGCAAATAAACTAGACAATCTAGAAGAAATGAATAAATTCCAGGACACATACACCCTCCCAAGACTAAACCAGGAAGAAGTCAAATCCCTGAATAGACCAATAATATGTTCTGAAATTGAGGCAGTAATTAAATAGCCTACTGGCCAAATAAAACCAGACAGATTCACAACCAAATTCCACCAGAGGTAGAAAGTGGAGCTGGTATCATTCCTTCTGAAACTATTCCAAACAGAAAAAGAGGGACTCCTCCCTAATTCATTTTATGAGGCCAGAATGATCCTAATACCAAAACCTGGCAGAGACACAACAAAAAAAGAAAATTTCAGGCCAATATCCCTGATGAACATCGGTACACAAATCCTCAATAAAATACTGGCAAACCGAATCCAGTAGCACATCAAAAAACTTATCCACCATGATCAAGTGGGCTTCATTCCTGAGATGCAAGCCTGGTTCAACATACGCAAATCAGTAAATGTAATCCATCACATAAACAGAACCAATGACAAAAACCACATGATTATCTCAATAGATGCAGAAAAGTCCTTCGATAAAATCCAACACCCCTTCATGCTAAAAACTCTCAATAAATTTGGTATTGATAGAATGTATTTTGAAATAATAACAGCTATTTATGACAAACCCACAGCCAGTATCATACTGAATGGACAAAAGCTGGAAGCATTCCCTTTGAAAACTGGCACAAGATAAGGATGCTCTCTCTCAACACTCCTATTCAACATAGTATTGGAAGTTCTGGCCAGGGCAATCAGGTAACAGAAAGAAATAAAGGGTATTCAAATAGGAAGAGAGAAAGTCAAATTGTCTCTGTTTGCAGATGACATGATTGTATATTTAGAAAACCCCATTGTCTCAGCTCAAAAGCTCCTTAAGCTGATAAGCAACTTAAGCAAAGTCTCAGGATACAAAATCAAGGTGCAAAAATCACAAGCATTCCTATACACCGATAATAAACAGAGAGCCAAATCATGAGCAGACTCCCATTCACAATTGCTACAAAGAGAATAAAATACCTAGGACTACAACTTATAAGGGATGTGAAGGACCTCTTCAAGGAGAATTAAAAAGCACTGCTCAAGGAAATATGAGAGGACACAAACAAATGAAAAAACATTCCATGCTCATGGACAGGAAAAATCAATATCGTGAAAATGTCCGTACTGCCCAAGGTAATTTATAGATTCAACGATATCCTATCAAGCTACCAATGACTTTCTTCACAGAATTGTAAAAAACCACTTTAAACTTCACACGGACCCCAAAAAAGAGACCACATAACCAAGACAATCCTAAGCAAAAAGAACAAAGCTAGAGGCATCACGCTACCTGACTTCAAATACACTACAAGACAACAGTAACCAAAACAGCACGGTACTGATACCAAAACAGATATATAGACCAATGGAACAGAACAGGCCTCAGAAATAACACCACACATCTACAACCATCTGATCTTTGACAAACCTGACAAAAGCAAGCAATGGGGAAAGGATTCCCTATTGAATAAATGGTGCTGGAAAAACTGGCTAGCCATATGTAGAAAGGTGAAATTGGATCCCTTCCTTACATCTTATACAAAAATTAATTCAAGATGGATTAAAGACTTAAGTGTAACACCTAACACCATAAAAGCCCTAGAAGAAAACCTAGGCAATGCCATTAAAGACATAGGCATGGGCAAAGACTTCATGACTAAAACACCAAAAGCAATGGCAACAAAAGTCAAAATGGACAAACGGGATGGAATTAAACTAAAAAGCTTCTGCACAGCAAAAGAAACTATCATCAGAGTGAACAGGCAACATACAAAATGGGAGAAAATCTTTGCAATCTATCCATCTGACAAAGGGCTAATATCCAGAATCAACAAAGAACTTAAACAAATTTACAAGACAAAAACAAACAACCCCATAAAAAAAGTGGGCAAAGGACATGAACAGGTACTTCTCAAAAGAAGACATTTATGCAGCCAACAGACATATGAA